>NW_028244489.1:0-133664 GCF_964263255.1 Lissotriton vulgaris
GTTGAGGTTAAGCATGGGCAGAAAATCCGTTCCGCTCACGGATTTTGCGGATTTTCGGTAAATTCGCAATCCGCGAGATCCGCGAATTTCCCGCAAAATCCGCGAGCTGAACGGATTGGGTCAAAAGTTTAAGCTGACTTTTGTAACTCTTTTAGAATGGCGCCGGCAAGCTGCCAGATCCATTCTAAAATAGTTACAAAACTCAGCTTCAACAGGAAGCTCTAATAGATAAAGTAAAGCAGGTGCTGGAGTTGAAGCTCAAATTCAGTTACACAATCATTAATCACCCCAAACTTGGGGTGATTAATGATTGTGTAACTTAATTTGACCTTCAACTCGAGCACCTGCTTTACTTTATCTATTAGAGCTTCCTGTTGAAGCTCTTTGTAGCTATTTTAGAATGGCGCTGGCAGCTTGCCGGCGCCATTCTAAGTGGGGCTGAGAGCAGAAGGGCACAAAAGTGGGATAGAGGGCAGAAGGGGATAAAAAATGAGTGGGGCAGAGGGCAGAAGGGCACAGAAACGAGTGGTACAGAGGACAGAAGGGCATAAAAAATGAGAGGGTGGCAGTGATTAACCAGGCAAAAAAAAAACGCGAACACGCAAAGCGCCCCGCGAACACCCGCGAACACGCAAAGTGCCCCGCGAACACGCAAAAATAAAAAAATCTGCAAATTCGCACAAGTTCGCGAATTTTGCGGATTGCGAATTCGCAAATCCGCAAATTCGCGGATCGTGAATTCACAAAATTCGCCGATGCTTAGTTGAGGTACCCAAAGTCTCTTTCCTATGTAAACTGGTTTCCACTTTGCTGTTATTTATGAAAACATCCAAATCTCAGAAGGTCACAGTAGTTCTGCTGATGGTATGTTTGATATGTACATTGAGAGTGTTATTGTGGCTCTCCCTCGCAAGTTGGTCAGCAGGTTCTATTGACCCCTACATACCACAAACTGGTCATCAATAAACCTTGTTCACACAATAATGTGAATATTCCATGCCAAACCATGGTCCTAGCAGAGCACCTGTTCCTCCCACCAGCAGAAATGCAAGCATGCATAACTGGGGGCAAAATTGGTGCCCATTGCAGCCTCGCAGACCTGTTAAAACAACTCACCTTCAAAGAGGCCAATCAGTGATGTAATTTGAGATGTTATCATTGATGTCATCAGTGATATCACTGACCATGTCATGAGTGATGTAATATGTGAGGTCATAAGCAGTGCATTGTGGTTGCGTAAGGTATAGTTAGCTTAGGTAATCAAAACTGCAGAATTTCTATGGTTTTGTACGTGTGAAATCTGAGCCTAACTTTGACGTTCCTGTAACCTTAGTTTCTTTCAGTGAATTTCTATTTTTTTTAAATTCTATTTTCTAACAATAACTACCCTGTAATCTTTTTTCCAGTGAATTTCTAAGGCTTAATAAATTCAATTTCAGAATTATAGCGTCCCTTTAACCTTATATATATATATATATATAAATTACCTACTTGCGGTCGGCAGTAGGTAGTTATAGTTAGGATTTTTTTCAATGCAAAATCTCAAAATTCTATTTGGAATAACTTTGGCGCCGGTTGACGAACCTGCCTGAAAATGTCCTCAAATTTGCCTCGCGGAGCTCCGGTCCTTCCTTAAAAGTTTGCAGGGGATTCGTGAAGCGGGGGCCGAGATAAAAGGTGGGTCTCAAAACATATTTTCCCCATGTTAATTTCCATAGGGCGGTCGAACTCACTTTTAGCCCGAACGGCTGAATGGATTTCCACCAAACTTGGCAAAATTGTAGGGACTGGTAGCCCGATGTGCCTTTGCTATGTCTCAAGATATGTGCTCCAGTGGTTTTTGAGTAATTTAGGTTCAGAAAAATATATATATATCTATGCAGCGCCCCGGTACGCGCACCTGGGCGCGTACAGGGCGCTACGCGACCTGCGTGCGGAAAGCTGATTGGCTCTCGGGTGTCTGTAAACATTCCTAACAGTCCGGAGCGGCCGCCATCTTGTGTCTCGGTAGGATCGAGACACAAGAGGTGGCTCAAACAAAGGGGGAATTGACCATAATGGGGCAGAGTAGACCCACCCTTGACCCCCTAGGTTTGATGTGAGGGCCATAAAAGGGGGGGGGGGATTTTTGTGGGGGGAGCGCCTGGAACGCGCACTGGGGAGTGTACCGGGGAGCGTACCATGGGGAAAAAGAATGACAGTTTTTAAAAAAAATAGCTGTTTTAAAAAAAAAATCTTTTTGTTGTTTTTGTTTTTTATATATATATATATATATACATACACATACATATATATAAATGCATATGCATATATATGCATATATGTGTGCGTGTAGAGAGAGGTAGAGAGGTAGAGGTGTAGAGGCAGAGGTAGAGAGGTAGCGGTAGAGAGGTAGAGACTAGTAGAGAGAGAAGAAGAGAGAGGTAGAGAGATAGAGAGTAGAGAGTGAGTAATAGAGAGTAGAGAGTGAGTAGTAGAGAGCAGTAGAGAGAGTAGCAGAGAGTGAGTAGTAGAGTGAATAGTAGAGTGAGTAGTAGAGAGTAGTAGAGAGTGAGTAGTAGAGAGTGAGTAGTAGAGAGTAGTAGAGAGTAAGTAGTAGAGTGAGTAGTAGAGAGCAGTAGAGAGTGAGTAGCAGAGAGAATAGTAGAGAGTAGTAGAGAGTGAGTAGTAGAGTGAGTAGTAGAGACTAATAGAGAGAGAGTAGTAGAGAGTGAGTAGTAGAGAGTAGTAGAGAGTGAGTAGTAGAGTGAGTAGTAGAGAGTGAGTAGTAGAGAGAGAGTAGTAGAGAGTGAGTAGTAGAGAGTGAGAAGTAGAGAGTGAGTAGTAGAGAGTAGTAGTGAGTAGTAAAGAGTGAGTAGTAGAGATAGAGTAGTAGAGAGTGAGTAGTAGAGAGTAGTAGATAGTGAGTAGTAGGGAGTAGTGAGTAGCGAGTAGTAGGGAGTGAGTAGTAGAGAGAGAGTAGTAGAGAGTAGTAGAGTAGTAGAGAATGAGTAGTAGAGAGTGAGTATTTGAGAGTAGTGGAGTAGGAGAGAGTAAGTAGTAGAGAGTAGTGGAGAATATTCCAAAGTTTGGCACAGCACCACTTGCACAATGAGTCCAATCAAATCATATCACTTAGAGTCCTTATTGAAGCGCTGAATCTTGGTGTATATTCAAATGCTTTTATTTTCCTTAAGTTTATGTACCACAGCCAGCCGAAACGTTTCGTTCTGTACAACAGAACTTCTTCAGGGCGTTCTTATTTCCTTCAAGTTATGTTGGTATCCTGTTGTCATATAACTAGATATTTCTTCCCAATGTTAGACGAGATGTAAGTACATTCTTATTCAAAGTGACTAGGTATCAATTTTACCCACACAATTGGGCAGACTTGAGCAATTTATAGCATCCTCAAAGTCAGTCTTTCAAAAATTCCAAAGTACAGGACATGATAATCCAAATCAAAATGTTTCTCAAGAAAAGTCATTTTCAATCGTTTGGAATATCGGTGTTTGGGCAGATATGACCCAGGGACCCCCAGTATGCAAGGAGAATTAGTCCCCCCTCTGCAAACGCGCCAGTGGCCTGCATTGCAGAGAGGTGTAAAAAGGGTGTGGTCTCATTACACTTCTCTGCAATGCAGCCCCCTGGCGCATACTGGAGGCTCCTGGTGGGCTAGTTGGCCCCCAGGGACCCCCAGTATGCAAGGGGAATTAGTTCCCACTCTGCAAACGCGGCATGGGGCTGCGTTGCAGAGAGGTGTAACAAGGGGCATAGCCTCATTACACCTCTGCAATGCAGCCCCCTGGCGCATACTGGAGGTTCCAGGTGGGCTAGTTGGCCCCCAGGGGCCCCCAGTATGCAAGGGGAATTAGTTCCCCCTCTTCAAACATGCACGGGGGCTGCTTTGCAGAGAGGTGTAAAAAGGGTTGTGGCTTCATTACACCTCTCTGCAATGCAGTCCCCTGGCGCATACTGGAGATTCCTGGTGGGCTTTCCGGTCTTATATAGTTAGGAATTAGCATTAAAAAAAACTTTTAAATTCACTGAAAAAACCATAGGTTTCACACCAGTTATAGTTAGGAATTAGCATTTAAAAAACCTATGAAATTCACTGAAAAAACCATAGGTTTCACACCAGTTATAGTTAGGAATTAGAATTTAAAAAACCTATTAAATTCACTGAAAACACCATAGGTTTCACACCAGTTATAGTTAGCTGGAAATTTTACTGACATAAAACCATAGAAATTCCCACGTTATAGTTAGTTGGACTCACTATAACTTGCGCGCCTGAAATGCACTGCTGATGACGTCACGTATTACATCACTCATGACATGGTCAGTGACATCACTCATGACATCACTGATGACACCATCCTTGTGACAGAGTGACAGACCTCCTTTCAGTGTAATGTAACCCTTGAAACACATATTCAAAAATAGAAACTAACATTTTCATAAAAATGGAGATACCCATACCAGTTACAACAACCAATTCAGTAATTCCACCATCTAGATACACATCCACTCATTCGCCAACAGTTCTATATAGTCACTCATGCATATACTCACTCATCATATGTAGTGATGCACCTATACATCCTGTTACACACTGCCAGTCATCCAAAAGTTACTCACACACATAATCACACATGCAAATAAACTATTGAACATCCATTTATTTGCATATACAGCAATACACACACTACCACCTTACTTCTAAGGAAACTTACACATACTTACCCTCTTAAACAATCACTTATAGAAACACATACTTATTTAAACAAGAACTCTTTCAATCTCTCACTCTCACATATACTCACTCATATACATCAATACTCACATATACTAGATTAAAACATATGTAGTTACTGATAAAGACACTAGTGAGACAGTCATTCACTCACTAACACACACATATACACACTCGTCCACCCATACAGTCCTGCACATATGCTGTCTTCAAAACACTTACAAACAGTGAGTCAGTCATTGATGTATCTATCTGCTAAGTAACACCCCCACCAAACCATACAGACACTCATACTGACACAAAAAAAAACTAATAACCCATATACACACACATGTAGCTACTCACCAACCCATGCAGCCACTTTTACACAAAGTGAAACACTGACACAAACATTTAAATATTTAAACAATACTCGCTAATATATGTATTCACTAAGAATTTTTTTTTTAAAACATCCATTAAGACACTTATTTAAACATTTATTCTTCCATCGACCTTTACAAATACATATATAAAACATATTTATTTTTCAGAAAGACACACATTCACTGGATGGTGTCATCAGTGATGTCATGAGTGTTGTCACTGACCATGTCATGAGTGCTGTAATATGTGACGTCATCAGCAGTGCATTGCAGGCGCGCAAGTTATAGTGAGTCCAACTAACTATAACGTGGGAATTTCAATGGTTTTATGTCAGTAAAATTTCCAGCTAACTATAACTGGTGTGAAACCTATGGTTTTTTCAGTGAATTTAATAGGTTTTTGAAATGCTAATTCCTAACTATAACTGGTGTGAAACCTATGTTTTTTTCAGTGAATATATATATATATATATATATATATATATATATATATATATATATATATATATATATATATATATATATATATATATATATATATATATATATATATATATATATATATATATATATATATATATATATATATATATATATTTTATTTTATTTATTTTTTCACTGAAAATAACATAGGTTTCAGGCGTGTTATAGTTAGCTGGACATTTCACTCATACTAAACCATTGAAATTCCTCCGTTATAGTTAGTTGTACTAATTGTAACTCGCGCACCTGCAATCCACTGCTGATGATGTCACAAATTACAACATTCATGACATGGTCAGTGACATCACTGATGAAATCACTGATGACATCTCAAATTACATCACTGATGACATCACTGATGACATCATCCAGTGAATGTGGTTTGGTTCATTATTTAAATACGTATTATATATATATAGCAATCTGCATTGAAGAATGAGTGGATATATAAATATATGGATGGAGGATTTAGTAGCAGTGTGACTGACTGTTTACTTGAATAATTTATAGAGTCTCACTAAAAATATTGGATAGTGACTAAACTGTGTGAATATCTGTATCACTTTGTCAGTTGTTGTGTAAACTGCTAATCCAGTTGGTTACTAGCTATGTGAAAGTATATATTAGTTATTGATTAGTTAATTGAGTATTTGTATGGGAGAGTGAATGTGTGTGTGGTTCGGTGGGGGGTGTGTGACTTTTCAAAGATGTGTGAATAGTTGATTCAGTAGGTATATGAAATTAAGACTACATGTTATAACAGTTGTTTGGGTGAGTGAATATGTTTATGGGTGTGGTGATGTGCAAAAATATCTATCAATGGTACATGTCCAACAAACTAGAAAAATAAAAGGCAGTGTATGTGACATTTATTGTATATAAATAAGTATATATAAGACTCAGTGATTGTATGAGTGACTGTATGGATAGCTGTATACTTGTAATAGTGATTTTATAACACACTAAGTATGAGTTACTATATATTTGAATAAATGAAGTGGTGTTTGTATAAGTGTGTAGCTGAGTAAATGTGAGCATGATCCATTGTTTGCATAAGTGAGTAGGATGACTGCATAAGTGAATAGGATGTGTGCTGTGTGTAATGTCGATATAGGTGTATAAGTATATTTGATAGTGTTCTATTGATCATTAACAGCATGTGTGAGTGAATCTATAGGTAAGTGATTAGATGTGTGTGAAGATCTAGGAATCACTGAGTGGGTTTTTATAAACTTGTATTGGTGTGTCAATGGATTCAAATATGTTACTCTGTATTTTACAGTGAGCGATGAAAGGTTATACTAGTGTATGATGAGGTTTATCTGATTGTCACATGGATGATGTCATCAGTGATGTCATCAGTGATGTCACTGACCATGTAATGAATGATGTAATATGTGACATCATCAGCAGTGGATTGCGGGTGCGCGAGTTACAGTTAGTACAACTATTGATAACAGAGGAATTTCAATGGTTTTGTATGAGTGAAATGTCCAGCTAAATATAACACCCCTGAAACCTATGTTTTTTCAGTGAATTTTTAAGGTTTTTTAAATGATAATTCCTAACAAAAACAAACCTGAAACCTATGTTTTTTTCAGTGAATTTCAAAGGTTTTTTAAATGATAATTCCTAACTATAAAATACCTGAAACCTATGTTTTTTTCAGTGAATTTCAAATGTTTTTTAAATACTAATTTCTAATTATAATGTTCATTAAGCATACATGTTTTTTTCTGTCTTTTTTAATTATCATCCTATTCTCAACCCAGTAAAAACTGCAAATATCACTACTCTTCCATTGATACCTTACACCAACATCCATAACGCCAGAGACTCACCAGGAGCAGAGTCGCCATCCCAGCCAGCGGAGCCGTCCCAGGAGCTCCATTGCCGCCAACCTTGCTGCAGCTCCACCGTCGAGTACCTCCCCCCCCGCCGCAGCCTCACAACAACTGTGCTGCCGCCGAGTGGGGGTGAGGGAAAGACTACACTTACCAGCAGCCTCCGCGTACCGGAAGTCGCGTCGAGGCGGAGCGCGCCAGGAGGCGCTTAAAAGCAGCCTTCAAACATCAAAGGAGTGGGTAAAATCCATAACGCCAGAGACTCACCAGGAGCAGAGTCGCCATCCCAGCCAGCGGAGCCGTCCCAGGAGCTCCATTGCCGCCGACCTTGCTGCAGCTCCACCGTCGAGTACCTCCCCCCCCGCCGCAGCCTCACAACAACTGCGCTGCCGCCGAGTGGGGGTGAGGGAAAGACTACACTTACCAGCAGCCTCCGCGACCGAAAGTCGCGTCGAGGCGGAGCGCGCCAGGAGGCGCTTAAAAGCAGCCTTCAACTCCCGCGTCGCGGGAGCGCGCGGGGCAGCGCCGGGCTAAGCCCGGGCAAAGGGCGGGCCCTCTGTGGCCCTCCGGGGACCGAGGAGTCCGGGACGGGGCCACCCCCCTGAGACCCCGCCCAGCTGTCATCAACTAAGGTAAACGCCAAACGCTAATTTAAATCATCTGCATTCGCAAGCTATTACCTCTTTATTCAGCAATATTTCATACAACTGAAAATATCATTGCAAGGATGAGTAAAAGTCGAAATACCCCCGTGACCACAAGATCAGCTACCAGATTGAAAGATGTCACCAACAGCCCTCTTCCCACAATAACCGCCATAGACTTAATGCTACAAAAAACGATCAATGTCGTGGCGGACGCAATTCAGGACTCTGAAAGACGCCTCTCACGTACTCCAGATTTATGTTTCCCCGACCTCTCTTTATACACCACAGGTAACATAAACATTCTGGATAACACCATAAACTCTGAGGAGTCTATTCTAACGTTGTCATTTACAGGGCTTCCTAGTCCCCAAACAAGAGACAACACGCAAACAGCCTTGCTTATCTCACCTTCAGGCAACAGTAGGAACAATAGTCTTGTACCTACCGGTGAAAACAGTAGCAGCACCCATATGTCACCTATAGCTCACCTACACCCAGTAGCCCCTTCCTCGGGTGGTTTTACATCTACAACGACGAAACCGGTTACCAAAGTCAGTCGCTTGATAAAGAGCAAAACTAGGACTACTGGCATACGAGGCAAACCCAAGTCATCTATTGCAAAAAAACAAAAATCTCACCCCAAGGCTAAACACCTCAGCTTAGCTAAAGACATTTGGTCTACATTTAGACTGGCTAAACCTGCCCCAGAGAAGGCGACCTTATGTCCTTTCATAAGTAGTCAAAATCCAGGCCTGTTTTTGAATAAAGAGACGACAGCACCCATAAACACGTCTATACACACTACAGCTAGGGCTGATCATACAATGATAAATACAAAATCACTTCTGAGTGACCTTGAAAGTTTGATTAAGTCCCTTCTGTTACCTATCAGTGAGAGAGTCCTTAACATTGAGAATGCCTTAGGGAAGTTTGAAAGGGCCCAAAATGATGCAACATCCACCTTGCTTAAAACATTGAAGGTATCACAACCAATTTCTACCTTCACACCGGCCAGTAACTCCCTTACTTTGATTAGCAATAAAAACCCCAGGGTAAAAAAAGCCACAGCTAACCCTACCCCTGCTAGTAAGCAAAATCAGCCAAAGACTCCTCTAACCACCCCAGTGACAACTCAAGATAGAGGTACCATCATATCCCACCCAGCGGCAGCCATACCAAGCAGCTCTCAAACCTTACATGATGCAGACACAGAAGATTGTGAATGGGCCGCTGAAAGTTCCCCAATTAAAATAGCAACTACCCAGGTAGAACAAACGAGACCAACCAAAAACCCCAAACAGGGCACATCCTCAAAACAATTAGGTGCTACCACGACAAAATCGGTGGTAGTAAAGAGTCCACCTCATGTTAACCTCCCGCCTGAATGTAGCCCATACACCATTGTAATGATTGGTGTACCTAAATTAACGGGGGACAGGGTAGAAACACATGGGGACCTAAAAAACAAGGTGAGCCATTGGCTCACAACTCATAGACCGATCCCTAAACATATTAATGGTCACATTGCACAGGTAAGAAGAGTAGACTGGGTGGGAAACAGATTTAAATCGACGAGGGTGATTGTATAGTGGTAACCTTTAGGGATAGTCGTGCTGCTAGCTTTATAAGTAGCTGGAAAAGCGGTGTGACAAATAGCCTGATTCGTACCATGGCTTTAAGTTACTTTTATCCAAATAACCATGGTCATTGTCGTACTCAAGTGCAGTCAACCTACGGACAGGAGGGGCTGCTTGAGCCAATAGTTGATAACCAATCAGGGGCCTATACATTGCCTATTGGTCCATATACCCGAACAAATCACATCGACTATAGGCATGAACAGCCATGGCAGAGCAGACCTAACAACCATCCTGGTAGATATCAGGAGAGAAGCGAGCCTTTTACTCGTCCTCAGCAGCAGCTCTTTACACATCCCCAATACTCCGACACACAATACGGGGTACCTATTTCCAACAGGTTTGACGCTTTTTATAATATCGACTACTTAGATGAGATCGATTGACAAATCGTATCTCCATCCTCTTACCCTATCCCTGTTGAGCCTCCAACTAAGGTAGCTCCCCTTTTTAGAGTATCAAGCATCTGTCCAGAGTGTATAAGTGTTTCCTCCCCGTAGGCCAGTGAAGCGCCTAGGGCAGCTCCTTCAGTACACCCTCAAGAAAACACATTGAACGCGAGTGGGCGCAGCCACTCAGGTTTCACCAATTTAACTCAACGCATAGTGCACAGTGGAGTAAAAAACCCTCTAACCGTTAGCAATGTATCGCAAGAACACTTAATAACGGACCATGGGGTTCAAGCAATCTCTCCTTCCGCAGATCAGGCCCTGATAACAGGCTTGGGCCTCACCGAACAACGCTCCATACATCTTTTATCTTGGAACACAGCCGGCTTAGCCGTTAAGGTTAATGATCCTGTGTGGTTAGCCTATGTCAAAAATTATACCATTCTATGTTTTCAAGAAACCTGGCTAGCAGATGAAAATGCATACATTGAGGGCTTTCAAAGTTTCTTCTTACCAGCAACCCCATCAAATAGCGGAAGATCCAAAGGGGGCCTGGCAACTTACATAAGCCTTGCACTCAGCTGCCAGGTCACAACCAGAGCTTCGGACAACAAACATATTCAAATCTTAGTGCTCAGGAATGGTAAAAAGGCACTGACACTTATTAATTTTTATAACGCTGTGTTATCAAACAAGGAGTGTAACATTCTCAAATTACAAAACCTTTTAGAAATAAAAGCGGATAGTCTACCTCGAAATATTATTATTGCTGGAGACTTTAACGCTTACCCCTGTGGCAACCCTGAAACGACACCTATTGGCCTCTTAGGCTGCAACAGGAGGTCTGGCTTTCATTTTGATCACTCGCCCCGAGGCACCAGTATCAATAACCTAATAGATGGAAGGAATCTAACCGGCGCAATGGCCACACTGGAGGATTCACACCAGTTCAAAGTCCCCACGTAAAAAGGCCACGGTAAAGGCTCCTACATAGACCACATATTCCTCTCAAGAGATCTAGTTGATTTAGCCACAGACTTTGAAATTCTAACAAGCTTCTACAGTGACCATAACCCTTTGTCGATCAGGATTGGAGGTGACCTTTTTGATCAGAGGAAGCCCCGACCCGACCACGGTGTTTTAAAACCCATCAACGGAAATCGTCGCCTGAAGTGGTCAAAGGTTAACAGCGATTCCCTGTATGATTCAATTACCACTAGCTGTGGTAATGACCTAGATCTTTGTGTTTCTCCATCTACTTTGCCCGAAGCGACCCTGATTGCCTTTGCTGCTGTTGTTGAGAAGATTGGCCAAATGTTGTCAGTACCAATAAAGGGACATCATGAACACCAACCAGGGTGGTTCGATCAAGCCTGCTCAAAGGCCTGACGAGACTTAAAAAAAGCACTTAAGGCTACCCCAAGAGACCCTGTTCTTATTAAGTCACTGCGATCTAACTACAAGACAGTCCTGGCAGCCCGGAAAAAAGAAGTAAAAGCCGGTGTTTGGGAGAAGCTATGTGATCCTGCAATTCTGGGTAATAGCTCCAAGTTCTGGAGTATTGTAAACAAACCTTTGTTTGACGTCCCCTTAAATTCTAGTGTCGGGACCAATATACCTGAGGAAGAGTGGATGTTACATTATAGCACAATTTTTAAAAGTGATAATTTGCAAGCAGACTTTGTTTTTAAATCTTCTGATGAAAATGTATTGTGTTTCACAGTGGGGGAGGTAGAAAAGGGGATACAAGGATTAACCTGTAACAAAGCACCTGGTCCCGATGGTATACCACCCGACCTATTTAAATCAAACATTCTTTTATGGGCACCAGTCATCACTGCAGTTGTAAATGCAGGCATTCTGGCTGGTTGCCCAAAAGCCTGGGGGTCCTCCACCATTGTCCCTGTTTTTAAGAAGGGTGATCGTGGTAGTGTTACATGTTACAGACCCATATCCCTGATCAACTCAGTCACAAAGGTGGTGGGGGGTATTATCCTAAACAGATTAACAGCCTGGGCCAATGATAATAACATACTGTCTCCAATACAATATGGGTTCAGACCAGGCCACTCCACGATAACCCAATGTCTGAACCTATATTTAATAAACAGTAAATACACCCTAGCAAGAAAAGGGACGATCCATATGGCCTTTATGGATTTATCGTCCGCGTTTGACTGTGTAGACAGAGGCAGGCTATGGGAGGTGCTGTTAAAAATGGGGGTGGAACAAAACCTGGTCAACCTTCTTGTTGACCTCCACTCGGACACAAGAGCAAACGTCCGTTACACCCATGACTTAAAGGTAACCAGAGATTTTAGAATAACTCGAGGTGTCAGACAAGGGTGCATCCTTGCCCCTTTTCTTTTTAATCTTTATATTAATGAGCTGGAGGAGCACCTACTAAAAACTGGTACAGACTTTCCGTACATTGGTAAGAAGGGCATACCAGTCCTATTATATGCGGACGACGCCGTGTTAATATCTAGAACGGCGCTCGGTCTCCAAATTTTACTAGATTCTTTTAATGACTTCATGAAATCCCGTGGCCTGAGCATTAATAATTCAAAATCCTTTACAATGACGACAGGCGTATCTCCAAAAAAAGTATATCCTCACTCTGTAAATGGAGATAGAATACCCACTACAAAGACCTTCTCGTACCTTGGTGTTCTTTTTGACCACAAATTAACTTGGGCACCAGCAATACAAAAGAAAAAGGGCGAGGTTGTGCGGGCCAATGCAGCAATACTGGACTTCACTAGAAAGATGGGCAATAGTCCGGTGGCTGCTGTCTTGAAGTTATATCAAGCCAAAAGCACCGCAATTGCACGCTATGGAAGTGAAATATGGGGATCAGAATCACTAGGTGCCCTTGAAGTTACTGAGAACAACTTCTTAAAACAGGTCTTAAGGTTACCCAGGGGGACGGCCAACTTCCCTGTACACGAGGAACTGGGCATCCCACATCTAAGTGACAAGCTGGCCGTGAATCCCTTGTTATGCTGGCTGAATAGCTGGCTAAACACAGCCATACCTCTCACCAGAAACATTCTTCAAGAGGCACTACAGTGGGATGGTAGACTTAAGATCCCATGGTTAAAATACGTAAGAATGTGGCTTTTTGAATTAGGCCGACCAGATTTATTCTTATCCCCCGAAACAATAACCAAAACTGATGTAACCTTTGTTAGGAACACTTTTATGCTGTCCAGGTGCATGACACGGGAGGAAAATGAATACAAGAAAAGCAGTGTGAGACAGTATGCCTTAACCAAAACCTGTTTATATATGGAACCCTACCTGTCCTGGCCCATGTCCGGTTATGACCGTTTTTTATTAACAAGGTTCCGATTTAACATGTTCCATTTTTTATTAGCTGTACCAAGTGGAGCGCACAGAGGTCAAGTGTTGCCAGCTTGCGGCTGCGACAATAATTCTCCGCAAGATCTGGCACACTTTTTATTTTTCTGTCAGTTTTATACACTCCCCCGTAACCTGTTTTTAAAACCTTTACTTAAGCACCTGAATTTTGTACAATACAGACCTGCACTGTGTCACCTTCAAATGCTAAATAGCGAATGTACCATGTTTGTATGTAGTTTCTTAAAACTCGCAGTTAAACATAGAAAAAGCATGGAAGGGTAACTAACTCAGCTGCTGATTGTACTTCCACTTCTAATGTATTATTCTTTTTAACCATATTATTGTGTATATGCTTGTGAATGTCTTGTTGTAATACTACTCTCCCTATTTTATTATTACTGTATGGATTAACTTGTATGAAATGCTCTTTTATGATTGTTATATGTAAACAATCGAATAAAGATATTCTATTCTATTCTATTCTACTAATTGTAACTCGCGCACCTGCAATCCACTGCTGATGATGTCACAAATTACAACATTCATGACATGGTCAGTGACATCACTGATGACATCACTGATGACATCTCAAATTACATCACTGATGACATCACTGATGACATCATCCAGTGAATGTGGTTTGGTTCATTATTTAAATACGTATTATATATATAGCAATCTGCATTGAAGAATGAGTGGATATATAAATATATGGATGGAGGATTTAGTAGCAGTGTGACTGACTGTTTACTTGATTAATTTATAGAGTCTCACTAAAAATATTGGATAGTGACTAAACTGTGTGAATATCTGTATCACTTTGTCAGTTGTTGTGTAAACTGCTAATCCAGTTGGTTACTAGCTATGTGAAAGTATATATTAGTTATTGATTAGTTAATTGAGTATTTGTATGGGAGAGTGAATGTGTGTGTGGTTCGGTGGGGGGTGTGTGACTTTTCAAAGATGTGTGAATAGTTGATTCAGTAGGTATATGAAATTAAGACTACATGTTATAACAGTTGTTTGGGTGAGTGAATATGTTTATGGGTGTGGTGATGTGCAAAAATATCTATCAATGGTACATGTCCAACAAACTAGAAAAATAAAAGGCAGTGTATGTGACATTTATTGTATATAAATAAGTATATATAAGACTCAGTGATTGTATGAGTGACTGTATGGATAGCTGTATACTTGTAATAGTGATTTTATAACACACTAAGTATGAGTTACTATATATTTGAATAAATGAAGTGGTGTTTGTATAAGTGTGTAGCTGAGTAAATGTGAGCATGATCCATTGTTTGCATAAGTGAGTAGGATGACTGCATAAGTGAATAGGATGTGTGCTGTGTGTAATGTCGATATAGGTGTATAAGTATATTTGATAGTGTTCTATTGATCATTAACAGCATGTGTGAGTGAATCTATAGGTAAGTGATTAGATGTGTGTGAAGATCTAGGAATCACTGAGTGGGTTTTTATAAACTTGTATTGGTGTGTCAATGGATTCAAATATGTTACTCTGTATTTTACAGTGAGCGATGAAAGGTTATACTAGTGTATGATGAGGTTTATCTGATTGTCACATGGATGATGTCATCAGTGATGTCATCAGTGATGTCATTTGAGATTTCATCAGTGATGTCACTGACCATGTAATGAATGATGTAATATGTGACATCATCAGCAGTGGATTGCGGGTGCGCGAGTTACAGTTATTACAACTATTGATAACAGAGGAATTTCAATGGTTTTGTATGAGTGAAATGTCCAGCTAAATATAACACCCCTGAAACCTATGTTTTTTCAGTGAATTTTTAAGGTTTTTTAAATGATAATTCCTAACAAAAACAAACCTGAAACCTATGTTTTTTTCAGTGAATTTCAAAGGTTTTTTAAATACTAATTTCTAATTATAATGTTCATTAAGCATATATGTTTTTTTCTGTCTTTTTTAATTATCATCCTATTCTCAACCCAGTAAAAACTGCAAATATCACTACTCTTCCATTGATACCTTACACCAACATAATCGCCAGAATCACAACTAACGTTAATAATGTACAAACTAGGCGTTCCCGTAGAAAAAAAACAAAAACACCCCTTCCCCATATGTCCAAAGTACGCAACTCCAGCATAAGAGTATAAATACATAGGCTACGCCTTGGGCCTGGTTTACTTTTGCGAAGACAAAATACTCTGTCACCGCGAAGGTCCTCACCCTGCCACGTGGCTGCCGCCATGACCACGTGCCTCCTCGATACAGTCCCATTGCGAACTCCGCGCCACAACACCGCAGACTTATGTCTATATCAACTACTGCCTTCGATCAACACTCCGGACAGCAGGGTTCACAACTTGAATTCAGTTTTGGATCTACACTACAGACAACATTGAATTAACCCATTCTTTATTTCATGCAGAGACAATTGTACTATATTTCTTCAGATTTTGTTAAAGGATGGGACAAAAAGCATTCCTCGATGTCTGTGTCGACTACTGCCTTCGATCTACACTGGGACAAAAACTGCAACCTAAAGCTTTCATAGCCCTGTATTACTACAGCTACAACACTCCACTCAATATACAACAAACATTCATATTCTCAGAAATGCGTCATGTCCACCATTTTTTATGTGTGGAACTATGGATGAATGTAGGAATAGTGATTCCCCGTACCTTCCATGTTGGCTATGTTGTGAGACTTCACAGACATAATGACACATTTGCGTTTAAGACCCGGGTGACGGCAGCACTCCAAAACAGACACCCGAATCAGTTGATTTCTCATATAGTTCACGACGGAACCAAGCCCATAGCTCCGGAGTCATTGTTCACAGCCTTGCGCAGCACTGGTATAAGTCAGGCCAGCAAGCTCCGCTTACGCTTCGAGGAAAACACAACAACTCTACATGGCCCAAATTTACATTGTAGTGATTTCTTAGTTCCAGGTCTAGTTGTCAGAACGGCACACACACACACTCACTCATGGCTGGTATACACCAACACAACACCCATCCAGCAGAGACATCACAACACGTGACCCTACCAATAAAAAAGACCAGGCGCACTTGCTTTACGCCATTTTAGAGTTGCTCCCATCGCAAGCGCTATGATGTCCCGACCTGGTGGTTCGGAGGCCTCATGTAGGACCGAACTACTGAACTGGGGGGCACACTACCACCTGCGTGGCCTCTTTGGTCACTGAGTAAGTGGTACCCCAAGGACTGAGCGGGTGAGGAACCTGCAATGATGGGTGCACAAGTATGTCCTTTGCCATAGCGATATCAAGACTCAGCAACAAATGTGGGACTTCTTGGTAGCAGAGCAGGACTCCATGATGTAGAAGGTGCTCTGTCCGCAAAAAGGTGAGCAGTGAGGCCTGGGTGCGCACCGGAGGGAGTAGATGCGATACAGCAGACTTGAATACAAAAAAGCGATGCATCGATTTAGGCGTACACAGTCCTACACACCCTATCTTATTGCATTGAATTTTTTTTTCCTATAGCAGGAAAGTTTTTATAGTCAGTCAAATGTCCGTCGCTCCCACATGCGTAGCGAAGTAGATGAGTATTTATTTTTTCATACTATGTACATTGAAATTTATCATCTTATTTTGACAACCTTTCCTTTCTCAATTCATTTAACACTTGAGCCTCCATTGCTGTGCGCAGTACAGCTCGTACCTTCGTTGGAGTGCACAGCACTGCTCACGCAGCGCGAGACATTTTCTATATGAAAAAACGGGGATATGAACCTAGCCTACGAATCGCACACGCTCATGTGTGTCTGTTTCCTTCCGTGCTAAACCATTGACCTTTGTGCGTGACTTATTCAAAAAGACTGCACGCAATTGGCCAGAGACGGGCGCAATCCTCTGTCCAATGCCTATTGGTATCTATTACGCGCTTGCTGTGCATAATAGACTCCAATGTGGAGGGTCCCTGGGGTCCAACTAGCCCACCAGATACCTCCAGTAAGCGCCACAAGGCTGCGTTGTAGAGACGTGTAAAAAGGGGCGTGACCTGAAGCACCTCTCTGCAACTCAGCCCTGTGGCGCTTGCTGGAGGTACCTGGTGGGCTAGTTGGCCCCCATGGACCCCCAGTATTGAAGGGGAATGAATTCCCCAATTTAAAATGGCCACAGGGCATGTTTGCACACATATCACCTCAGGCCCCGCCCCCTACCTTCACCACTGTGCAAACACGCCCCATGGCGCGCTTTAAGTTAGGGATTAAGACCCCTTGAATCCTGAGGTCCCCTGGCAGCCAACTAGCCTACCAGGTACCTCCAGTAGGCGCCACAGAGCTGTGTTTCAGATAGGTGTAAAAAGCGGCGTGGCCTCAGAACATCTCTCTGCAATGCGCATACTGGAGGTTCCTGGGGGTCTAGTTGGCCCTCAGGGACCCCTAGTATTCAAGGGGAATTTGTTCCCCCTCTGCAGTAGTGTGAGGGGGTGGCGCCTCCGGCCCAATCCTAATTATTCTTTTCTTTAAAGAAGCGGGCTGTGTAGCCCCCTTCTTTTTCTAATTCATTGGCCCTGGGAACCCCATGCCCCAGGGCCTGCCCCCAATTTGAAATAATAAAAAAATCAGGAGGGTGCCGTGTGGCCCCCTCCGGAGGCCATAATTTGCCCGGGGACCCCGTCCCCGGGACATGGCCCTTTTTTAAAAATAAAATGTTATTTTGGAAGGGGGCAGCCTTGCCCCCCTCCTGTGGCCAGTTCTGGCCCCGGGGACCCATCCCCTGGGGCTGTTTCTTTTAAAAAAAATGTTTTTTATGGTTTTTTGGGAGGGGGCCATGAGGCCCCCCTCCCGGGCCACTACGAGCCCCGGGACCCCATCCCCCAGGGCTGGCCCTCTTCGTTGAGGGCCATGGGGGGTCCTGTCCTGCAGGAGCCGGCATTGCTTTTCCACATGGGGAGCAGCTAACATGCATGAATTTGAATTTGAATTTAAAATTTCTTATAGAGCGCACGTATACCAGTGGTTTCTTGGCGCTATTACTAACAGGATCCAAGGTTAAAGAGCTGGGAAGGCAGAAGGAATGTTATTCGAAAGACTTCGTGAATAAATAGGTCTTGAGTTGTTTACGGAATTGTGGGTAGAGGGTGATGGTACGGAGTTCAAGGGGAAGGGAGTTCCAGAGGGTAGGGGCAAGGGTGGCGAATTTAGAGCCTCCCCACTTCTTTCTCCGATAGCGTGGGATGGTGAGGAAGGACTGGGAAGACGAACGAAGTTCCCTGGTGGGAACATATGAGACGATCTCAGAGGAGATGAACGCTAGTGCCAGGCCAAGTCGGGCCCGGAAAGTGATGGATGCAAGCTTGAATTGAATTCTGGCTCGCACGGGGAGCCAGTGTAAAGATTTCAGAAGTGGGGTAGAGTGGTGGAATTTTGGGAGTTTGAAGGCCAGGCGGGCCGCCTGGTTTTGTATTTGTTGTAGGCGGCGCAGACTGTATGCAGGGATGCCGGCATACAGGGCATTGCCATAGTCCAGGCGGGATACCACCATGGCCAGAATGATAAGTTTGAGAGCAGAGAAAGTGAAGAAACGGGACACCCTGCGTATAGTGCGCAGTGAAAGGAAAGAAGAAGATACCACAGAGCTAACCTGGGAGTGAAGGGTGAGTTGAGAGTTAAGTTTTATGCCTAGTGTTTTGACTGAGGAGGAGGGAACAGGAGAAGGGCCGAGAGAGGAGGGCCAAAAGAGAGGGGACCAGGGGCTGGATGAACCACCCGTCATGCTGCTCCCCATGTGGAAAAGCAATCTGCTTTCCTATTTGGAAGAGAGAGCAGTTTCCAAATAGGAAAGCAGTTTGCAAGGACAGGGTGGGAGCCACGAGGCTCCCGCCCTGTCATTGCAAACTACAGTGTTCCGGGGGTGGGCACCCCGGGACACTGCAGGAGCCTGCCCTGGGGGGTGGAGGTCCCCAGGGCCTTGACAAGGCTCCAGGAGGTGAGCCGCGCGGCTCCCATCCCACATTTTGAAGGAGTCCTCCCTCACTTAATGTTTTGAAGCCCCAGGGGGTAGCAGTCCCCTGGGCTGTGGTGGGGCCCCATGAGTCCCCCGCCTATATATTACATTAGAGCCCCGGGGTGGTGGTCCCTGGGGCAGTGTGGGGGAGATTGGGACCCCCCAATACTATTTTTTGATGATGCTCCCGGGATTTGGCCCCCCGGGGGCAAATTAGCATATTTATCGTGGGAGACCGCATTTCTATTTTTTTTATCGTCAGGATGCGCGTTTCCTGCGCGCATCCTCCCGTTTTTTGTTTTTTTTGTTTTTTGGCCTTGGGGGTCCTTGTGGGACCTCTGAGCATGCCTAGGGAGTTAGGGGGTTTCTACCCTGCCCCCTTGCCCCGGGGACCCCATCCCCCGGGGCATCAACCTTTTTAAAAATATATATATTTTGGAGGGGGGCTGCCTTGCCCCCCTCCTGTGGCCAGTTCTGGCCCCGGGGCAGTTTCTTTTTTTTAAATGTTTTTTTTGGGAAGGGGGCTGCGTGGCCCCCGGCCACTACTAGCCCCGGGGACCCCATCCCTGGGGGCTGGCTCTCTTCGTTGTAGGATGTGTGGGGGTCCCCAATCCCCCCATGGTCCCAGCTGGCTCCCCGCATCCTGCGGGAGCCGGCATTGCTTTTCCACATGGGGAGCAGCTAACATGCTGCTCTCCCTGTGGAAAAGCAATCTGCTTTCCTATTGGGAAGAGAGAGCAGTTTTCTGCTCTCTCTTCCAAATAGGAAAGCAGTTTGCAATGACAGGGTGGGAGCCGCAAGGCTCCCGCCCTGTCATTGCAAACTACAGTGTCCCGGGGGTGGGCACCCCAGGACACTGCAGGAGCCGGCCCTGGGGGGTGGCCATCCCCAGGGCCTAGACAAGGCTCTAAGAGGGCGGGCCACATGGCCCCCTCCCTCATTTTGAAGCAGCCCCGGGGTTGGAGGTCTCCGGGGCTGGGGGGCCTGAGAGCCCCCCCTCACTTAATGTTTTGAAGCCCCCGGGGTGGTGGTCCCCGGGGCTGGGGGGCCTGAGAGCCCCCCACCCATTTTAAACAAGACCCTGGGGTGGCGGTCCCCGGGGCTGCAGGGGAGGCCCCGTGAGCCCCCCGCATTTATTAAGTTAGAGCCCCGGGGCTGGCGGTCCCTGGGACAGTGTGGGGGGATTGGGACCCCCACACAATTTTTTTCATAATGCCCCCGGGAGTTGGCTCCCTGGGGGCGAATTAGCATATTTAGCGCGGGAGACCGTGTTTCTTTTTTTTTATCGCCAGGATGCATGTATCCTGCGCGCATCCTCCCGTTTAAAAAATATATATATATAATTTTTTGGGCCTTAGGGGGTCAAGGGTATTTCTACCCTGCCCCCTTTTTTGCATTTTGCGACATTTTTGGGGGGGTTCTTGGGAAGTGGCTGCACACACTTCCTGATTTGGAGTGTTGACAGCCAATTAAAAAAGAGCTCGTGCACGGAAGGGTGTGCTTAGGCTGCGCTTAGGGTACGAGGACCCTCCGAGGCCATAGACATATATGTACTTTTAAATGGCATTTTCTCAGAAACTACTGAACGGATTTATACCATTTAAGCAAAAGGCACGAGTCTGAACTAAGGATTACCTCTTTGCCTAATTTGGTGTAATTCACTTTAGCAATTCGGGCTGTAGCTGGTGTTAAAGGTCCTATGGGAAATTGCATGGGGAAAACGAGTTTTGGGTCCCCCCTATTTTCTCTGCCCCCGCTTGACGAATCACTGTGAAACCTTCAGGATAGGAGCGGACCGGAGCTGGTCAAAAGTTTTTAAAATTTTGGGAAGATTCGTCAACCGGCACCAAAGTTATTCTAAATAGAATGTTGCAGATTTCCTATTGATAATGGGTCCTAACTATAACTACCTATATATATATATATATATATATATATATATATATATATATATATATATATATATATATATATATATATATATATATATATATTACCTACTGGCGGTCGCCAGTAGGTATATATAGTTAGGATTTTTTCTCCATGGGATTTTTGAAAATTCTATGTCTAATAACTTTGGCGTTTGTGGACGGAATTGGCTGAAATTTTCAGGAAAATGGAACATTTTGTTTCTGAGCAGCCCCTGACAATTTGGGGGGGTTTCATCAAGGGGGGGCCGAGAAAAAAGGGGGGTCCCAAAACGCGTTTTTCCCATGTTAATTTCCATAGGGCGGTTGGCCTCACTTTTAGCTCGAACGGCTGAATGGATTTGCACGAAACTTGGCAAAATTGTAGGGACTGTTAGCCCGATGTGCCTTTGCTAGGCCTCAATATATGTGCTCCAGTGGATTTTGAGTAATTTAGGTTCAAAAAAAGATATATATCTGGGCGGAGCCTAACCACACATCTGATCTGATTGGCTGTCAGCACTTCATCCAAGAAGTGTTGGCAGCCATCTTGGGACCAATATACATGATAGCACCTCATTAAAAAGCATTGTAGTTAATAGAGGGTTTTAGGACTTTAGTTACATTATAAATCATTTGTTGATGGTACCATACTCGTTTTAGGAATTGTGGTGGGTTCTAAGGTGATTTTACCATGTGAAAAAACCTTCTGCTGTGATATCATGAATATTGTTTGAAAGAAAACTAATATCTCATGATTTTCCCACAGTGGTTTGGAAAGAGGTCTATAAGCTAAACTGAAAGCATATTTTCTGTAAATTCACATTATCTTTCTCAATCATGTGAAAATGAAGTCTGACATTCTCAGTAAAACATGTACATCCAACAAGGACAGAGACTGTCAGTTGATTCCTTTGTGTTCTACTGCAGCCTCCTAGAGTGTTCTAAAGAACAACTAGAGCGCTAACAGTCCTACTTATTACAAAGGTATGGCACACCTGAAGCCATCTTGATTGGAATAAAGTGGTAACTCTTAAAACATTTAATTTAAAAATGAAACAACATGAGGGGGTATATTTTGCCATAGAAAGTATGATTAGTGCTGCAGAATGAAAAATTAGGGCACATTTTGAGTGACTTCTCAAATCCTTTTCTATTTCATTAAAACATTCTGACATGCAGTCTCCCAAAATGGCCACCAGAGACAAAAGAGCCCAAATGTAGCCCAAATATCACCCAGATGTAGCCCAAGTATAGCCCAATGACAGAATTTCCCAGAGTGTTCTAAAGAACAACTAGAGCGCTAACAGTCCTACTTATTACAAAGGTATGGCACACCTGAAGCCATCTTGATTGGAATAAAGTGGTAACTCTTAAAACATTTAATTTAAAAAGAAACAACATGAGGGGGTATATTTTGCCATAGAAAGTATGATTAGTGCTGCAGAAAGAAAAATTAGGGCACATTTTGAGTGACTTCTCAAATCCTTTTCTATTTCATTAAAACCTTCTGACATGCAGTCTCCCAAAATGGCCACCAGAGACAAAAGAGCCTAAATGTAGCCCAAATATCACCCAGATGTAGCCCAAGTATACCCCAATGACAGAATGTCCCAGAGTGTTCTAAAGAACAACTAGAGCGCTAACAGTCTTACTTATGACAAAAGTATGGCACACCAGAAGCCATCTTGATTGGAATGAAGTGGTAAGTCTGAAAACACTCAATTTAAAAAGGAACAACATGAGGGGGTTAATTTTGCCATAGCAAGTATGATTAGTGCTTCAGAAAGAAAAATTCGGGATCATTTTGAGTGACTTCTCAAATCCTCTTCTATTTCATTAAAAAAATTCTGACATGCAGACTGAAACATGCACTTTGAATACCAGCAGCAGACTTCCCTGGTGAGCAGTAGCTTTACTACAGTGATCTAATGTGCAACTAGAGTGCTAACATTCAGAATTTATGGCAAATGTGTGACACATCTGAATGCCTTCTTGATGGAACCAAAGTAAACAAGCATTGAAAATGCAATAGATCTCGCCCTCGTTTAAGTTAAAGCCATTCTGTTTGTAATGAGGTGGCTTTTTAGCTTTGCTTTTATTAGTGTTTTTTCAACTTTCATGTAAATAACATGCATCTGTATGCATATAAGTATATGTATGCATGCATTTATGTTTGTATTTATATAGATATACAGATGATATATGTTTATATATGTATGTATAAATATATATTCACTGAAAAAACCATAGGCTATAGACCATATATAGTTAGGAATTAGCATTTACAAAACCTTGAAAATTCACTGAAAAAACCATAGGTTATAGACCATATATAGTTAGGAATTCGCATTTACAAAACCTTATTTTACTCACACAAAACCATTGAAATTCCATATATAGTTAGTTGCACTAACTATATATCGCGCACCTGCAATCCACTGCTGATGATGTCACATATTACATCATTCATGACATGGTCAGTGACATCACTGATGACATCACTGATGACATCTCAAATGACATCACTGATGACATCACTGATGACAACATCCAGTGACTGTATGTTTCTGTAAAGTTAAAATATGTCTTACATATTGAAGAATGAGTGGATGTATAAGTGTCTGGATGAAGGATTTAGTAGGTGCATGACTGACTGTATGAGTGAGTGATTTAATGTGTCTCACTGAGTGCATGGGTTAGTGACTAAACTGTCTTAATTTGTGCATCATTATGTCTGTTCTGTAAACTGTTGCATGTGTTGATAAGTAGCTATATGAGTAACTATATGGGTTATTGATTGGTTGCCCAAGTATTTGTATGGGAGACTGAGTGTGTGTGTGGGTGGCTGGGAGGTGTATGACTCTGTGCATAGATGTGTGAGCAGTTGATTCACTAGATGTATGGTTTCAAAAGTGCATGTGGAAACAGCTGTATGGGCGGTTGACTGTGTGCATGAGTGTATTGGTGAGTGAATGGATATCTCAGTGCTACATGTCAAAGTAAGTACATATGTAAAACACAGTACATGTGAGAGTTGACATATATAAATAACTGTGCATAAGAGCCAGTGAATGTGTGTGTGGCTGTATGGATCATTGTGAACTTGTATCAGGGATTGTATAAGAGAGTAAATATGTGTTAGTATATGTTTGAATAAGTAAAGTTTGTATAACTGTATAGTTGAGGAAATGGAGGTGTAATTGATTCTTTGCATGACTGACTAGGTGTGTGAGTAACTCCATGGATGAGTGACAGTCTGTGAGTGTCTGTTTACACTGATTGTATCTAAGGTTATATTAGAGTCTGAAGAGGTTCATCGTATTATCACATGAATGATATCATCAGTGATGTGATCAGTAATGTCAAATGAGATGTCATCAGTGATGTCATCAGTGATGTCATTTGAGATGTCATCAGTGATGTCATTTGAGATGTCATCAGTGATGTCATCAGTGATGTCACTGACCATGTCATGAATGATGTAATATGTGACATCATCAGCAGTGGATTGCGGGTGCGCGATATATAGTTAGTGCAACTAACTATATATGGAATTTTAATGGTTTTGTGTGAGTAAAATAAGGTTTTGTAAATGCGAATTCCTAACTATATATGGTCTATAACCTATGGTTTTTTCAGTGAATTTTCAAGGTTTTGTAAATGCTAATTCCTAACTATATATGGTCTATAACCTATGGTTTTTTCAGTGAATTTATATATATATATATATATATATATATATATATATATATATATATATATATATATATATATATATATATATATATATATATATATATATATATATGTATATATATAGTCATATTCTTATCAACAAACAGTCTCAAGGAAAGCACACTTTTTGTAATGGGTGCCGGTGTCGAGTCCGGACTAGTCCTCATATTATTAAATTATTCCAGTTTTAATGCAAATGTGCAATTGTCACCATCAAACCACCCCCAATGCGTTTCAAACCCTACGGGTCTTGCTCACAGTATGTGAGTCCATCCTTTGTTTTTCTATTTATAGTTTTCCATTCATGCCAGTTAGGGAGCATTATGGGAGTTGTAGTGTTCATGTTCTCTTTACTGGGTCCTTTCATGCCTTTTATGTTTATTCACAGCGAAATCCGTATCAAACGTATCACAGAGCTTTGAGCCTGGATTAATTCTGTTTTCGTGTTATTATTGTTAATCGGAAAGCTCCTGGGCACAAGACTCTATTATGATTCTGTTTTCTTTCGTTTTTTCCATTTTGTTGTTTTCTCGATGCTTTATTGACAACGCTTATCACACATTCATTTATTTTGGATAGTTCCTGGTTGTTGTTATGTGTTAAATGTTCAAATTCACATTTTCTGCTCTTTGAACCAGTGCCTTGTTAGCATTACTCCTTACGGGCTACCATTTGCACTATAATTATAACACTTATTGTATCGATGTTACTTTATTAGGTGAAATGCATGTTTTTTCATCATTGTTTCGCCCAGTTTTTCACATTAATATTAAATTCCATCTGTTTTGTTTTCACATTCAGTATTATTCCAGATGGTTGTTATCTGGTTATGATTGGAATTGACAATATTCTGTTGGTGCCTATTAACAATGTTTCATTAAGACCTCTGTTAGGATATCCTGTTATTCATGATTCCGTTTCTCAGACAATATTGAGCATTAAATCCTGAGTAAGTGCCCATATTTAATTGATATTAAAATTACTTTCATCACTATGATATTTCTCTTTTCTTTATCGTATGTCACATTATTTTTACTCCAACCATTATTCACTAATTGCTTGGTACTTGACTC
The DNA here is from genome assembly GCF_964263255.1 of Lissotriton vulgaris. Lineage (NCBI taxonomy): Eukaryota > Metazoa > Chordata > Amphibia > Caudata > Salamandridae > Lissotriton > Lissotriton vulgaris. The sequence continues at coordinate 26,165 of NW_028244489.1, forward strand.
AATTTCTTATTGCATGCTTCTTTGCCTGCCAAATTTACGAATTTTGCCAATTGTTGCTTAACTGTATCTTTATGTTCCTCAGGGTTCATAATTTGAATGTGACTGCTTATGCTCACAGGTGAATATACAGTTCCTCATCTCCATTCAGACCATATGGGATCTTGGTCTTAAACCTGATTATCATTCTTGATTCAAGTCTTCTCAACTTCAGAGTTCTGTTTTCCTATCTCTCACTTTTGTGAACAGTTGCTAAACCAAAATATTTGATGTCCTGCCTTCTGTTGTCAGCATGAGATTTCACATGCTTCACTATTGCATAGTTTCTGTCTCCATTTTGAATGGCTCTCAGATGTTCCAAGATGCGTTTCTTTAGGGGATATATCATACTCCCTATATAGCGGAGTTCACATAAGCATTCGATAACATAAACTACATAGGTAGATTTGCATGTGATTCTTTCTACGATGTTTAAGGTTTTTCCCCTATAGTCTTTTACCAATTTCATATTCTTGCCGATTTTACATGCCTTGCATTTATTGCAGTGTACAAAACCTGTATGTTGTCCATCAGCTAGATTTTACGATATGAGATGCTAGGTCTTAAGCTGATTTTATTCACTTGTTCTGGATTTTTTTATTTTTGAAGTGGCAGTATTTATTCAGAATGTTCACAATTTGATAGTTCTCCTTGCTGTCGGTGAGTACTACCCTAATTGTGTTGTCCTCTACCTTCTTTTCTTTTCTGACAATATTATTTTTTCGTGGTAGTGCTCTTGCCCTATCTTGGCCTTGTTTAACATCTTGATATTCATAGCCTATTTGTAGAAATCGACTCTCGGTTTCTTGAAATGTTCTTTCCATTTCCATATCATCTGAGCATTTGCGTCTCATCTGTATGAATACCCCATAAGGAATACTCTTTTTTAGCTGCTGGGGATTGTAGTGATGAAGGGAAGCTGCTTCCATGCAATATACTTTTAGTCTATGTCAGTTTTATATAGACCTTAGTTTTCAATTGGTTGTTGTCTATATATACTGTGAAATCCAAGAATTGGATCTCCTTGTTGCTGATGTTGTAGGTATATTGTAGACCCACTTCATTGTTGTTCATGATGGTCATGTATTTTTTTTAAACTCTTCCTTACTGCTACTCCAGATCAAGAATAGATCATCTATGAAGCATAGCCGAAGTTCAGTTTTGGCAGTGTATTCTTCGTTTTCATCTCTCCAAGCTATGAGTTTCTCCCACCAACCCATAATGAGGTTGGCATAGCTTGGAGAGAATGAAACCCCCATTGCAGTCCCGCAGAATTGGGAGTATATCTGGTTGTTGCTGATGAATATGTTTTTTCTTAAGAATAGTTCTATCATCTCCAGGAACATCCAAGTGTGTTTCAATAGCTGAATGTTCCATTGTTTTAAAAAATAGCTTGTGGCCATGAGTCCTACTTCATGGTTTATGGAGGTATACAAGGATACCACGTCTATTGTGGCTAGATAAAAACCTTCTTGCCATCCCATGTTTGCTAGGATTCTCAAAAAGTCTCCAGTATCTTTCATGTAAGAGCTTAAATTCATTACAATTGGTGCCAGAAAGAAATCCACGTAGTCTGATACATTTTCGTATAGTGAATTACAGCTGGAGATGATAGATATTCTTGGAGTTCTAATTAGTGTCTTATGCACTTTGGGTAAAAAGTAAATTGTCGGCATGACTGGACTATCATTTTTGAGAAATGAAGTTTCTTCGTCTGTGAGTTGCCCATCACCATACCAGTTCTTGATTTTAGACCCTAAATCCAAGTTCAAGTTGTTAATCAGATTTGTTGTTAATTTCACATAGTTCTTTTTGTCATTGAGTTGTATCGAGGCTTCTTCAATATAGTCCCTCTTGTTTAAGAGGACTATATTGCCCCCCTTAGCCACAGGCTTTATTATTCAATTTTCATTGTTCATTAGGTATCCCAAAGCCTGTCTTTCCATCTTTGTTAGATTCTCTTTCTTTTTGTTGTTATTTTGTTTTTTTGATTGATTCCAGATCATTGACCACAAGATCATGAAATACGTCAATCCGATTCCCTGGACTCATCATAGGACAGAATTTATATTTGGGTCTGAGGCAACTTCTCTGATTCGTAATGGTAGTGATATTTAAATCATCTAGCATTTGAGATTCAGACACGCTACTTTCTTCGTTGTTTTGCATGAGTCATATGCCACTTTTAAGATTGGCATGTAATCGATTATGAGATCACTGGCCATAGATGGTATTGGCTTTTTCTTAATTTTAGAATACTCAATTTTTTTTTAAAACGTGGCTAATTTTAATTTCCTCACGAACTTGTATATGTTGAGTATCAAGATGATCGTAATGTTGTTCAGGGCAGAATGTTAATCCTTTGTTCGATACACTTCATTCGTGATAATTTAACGTGTGGTCTGAAAGATTGATTATTAGATTACGTTTTCTTCGTTTGGGTGTTGGTTACTTTTTCATGTGATTGCGTGGCGGATACCCCCTTGTTTGTTCCGCTCCCTCTTTGCGTCTTTCTCCTTCTCTTGAACCTGATTGAAAGGCCCTGCCCCTTCCTCTCCCTCATGCACGCCCCCTTCGTGGGCTCTTGGGGCCCGATTCACAGAATGAACTTAAGACTCAATCCTAAACTTACTACTATTTTGGTATTCACAGAATGCACTTACTACTTTTGGCATTCACAGAATGAACTTACTACTTTTGGTATTCACAGAAGTTAGGATTTTGTCTTAAGTTTGTCTTAAGACAAACTTAAGACAGACTTAAGACAGACTTAGGACAAAATCCTAACTTCTGTGAATACCAAAAGTAGTAAGTTCATTCTGTGAATGCCAAAAGTAGTAAGTGCATTCTGTGAATACCAAAATAGTAGTAAGTTTAGGATTGAGTCTTAAGTTCATTCTGTGAATCGGGCTCTTGGTGTTCTTTGGTCGATGTACATAAGCTTCATTTTGTCTATATATATATATACCTGGGCTGCTGGTTAGACAACAAAAGAGGTCACTTATTGCCCTTGAACTCACTAAAACCAAAACTAGCTTGGTTGCAAGGCGCCTTCCTAACAATCTTTAGGAGCACAAACAAGTTCTCTTTTGAAGCACTGCTGAAAATAGTCTCTGCTTAATTAGTGCCAACATTGTCATACGGGCCAGAGGCCTACAGGGGGAAACTGGGGGCTTTCTTAAACAGGGCACAGAGCGTAGTGTTCAGGTGTTAATTTCAATCACCAGCCAACACCTTGCCAGCTCAAATTAGGATGGAATTTGCATTACATGATCAACTGCTCATACAGATAGCCAGCATATTGAAATACAAGCATTTCTCAAGGTCTGCTAAGTAAGGATCACTGACACATTTTATCTGGCTGGAAGTTGCATGCTCTGATAATGCAACTCATGTAAATGCCTAGTAGCATGCCCTTGCCGAAGCATTGGAGCAAACTTGCTCAAGGGAGATGTGAAACTTAAAATTACTACACCTTCAGTTCAAAACAGCTATGAACAGAAAGGCAAACATTACATCTCTTAAATCTGATTGAAGAGCATTTGCTAGAAGAGAACATGCCTACTTGGTCCTTAGCAGCTATGACAGAAAAGGCCCACAAAAAAATATCAGCAAATCATTCTCCTCCTATTATAAAATGAAATTCCTGCAGCTTCGGATGGGCTCTTTTGGGTCCTTAGACCTGTCGCTACCATGGGCTGTTAAACCAGAGTCGAACATGTGCAGATTGTGCTGTCTATTCCAGGAGTGAGGAACTCACTTGCCCTGTATATGCCCTACATTCCTGGAAGACTGCAGAAGATTGCTTCGGCTCCTATGGGCTAAGGAGGGGACACAGACATTACCATCTGCCATCAGCTTCCTACTGAGTTACGAGCAGCCGTAAACATCACCAAACTGTTATAATTTTTGGGGAGTGCAGAGAAGCAACTAAGAATAAATTTAGAACCCCAAAACAAAGAAGCGGAGGGAGTTTGAACCTCAGTAGCCTTATAAAATTACCCTCAAATAGACAGATAGCACTGCTCTTTTACACAAAGACTAATTTATTAAGTCACTACTTGTGTATCGAATTGTATTTGAAACATTTTAAACTCTGAGGAAATCTGCAGAGAACTATGGGATATTTGTTAAATTATTACTTACGAAAAACAGTAAACATAGCTATCTTTTTGATTTTACTTGGTACCAATGCTCTTTGACAGACTTCATTGTCTAAATAAAGTATTTTTTTATTGAAAAAATATAAAATATATATATATACATATATATTAGGTAGGAAAACCAAAGCTTAAAGTAAAATTTTAGTTAGGCCTGATAAACTGATCTGTTCTTGTTTAAAAAATTCTTAGAAAGTCACTGAAAATCCAAAGGTTAAAGTAATGTTATAGTTAGGTGAATATGTCAGTGACAACATTACCATTCTGAACTAAAATAAACACAGAAATCAACCAGTTATAGTTGGCAAGGCTAACTATAACTTGTGCCCTCACCATGCAATGCTGAAGACCTCACATATTACATCACTCATAAGATGTTCTATGTCCTTATTTATCACATCACTCATGACATCATCCAAACTTCTTTTGCACACATTGCTCTATAAACAAGTATGGCAATAGAGCTGTCAAAGTAATCGCAAAGTAGCTCGGAATTAACGCCATACCAAATATAATTCCCTTAGGTGTAGCAAGCAAGTGTTATGTCAAAGATTGACTCAATGCCATACACTTCACAGGTAGCCTAGTTCACATTAACAATCAGCCACTATCTGTGGCTGAGTTATGGGAAACCCTCATTGCAAATGCTGTTCAATATGTATACAACGGTTTAGAGAAAACCAAGTTCCTCAACATACTCAATGTGTGTTTCCAAATTAAAGCCCTAATATGGACAACCTTTATCTGTATCAAATCCCTGACAGTCACTGAACCTACATTGAGAACTAAAGTTGATATGAGTAGACACATGAGTACTGTAAACAGTGTTCACACTGTGGAGAAAGTTTACTTTGTACCACATTGTTTGCAGACAGTGAAACTGTCATAGAAATACACTACAGAGTATTAAAACGTTTCTACTAAGAACAGTGTACACTCTATGTAAAACGTGGCAAAAAAGACACTATTCACTTTAAATACCACAGGTCTGAAGGTAGTAAAGATCATGCTACCTGCAGCCTTCACACTGTGGTGAAAACTTTACAGCTATCACATCGTCTGAAGCAAAATAAACACATGTACATGCCCTTGCCGAAGCTTTGGAGCAAACTTGCTCAAGGGAGATGTGGAACTTAAAATTACCACACCTTCAGTTCAAAACAGCTATTAACAGAAAGGCAAACATTACATCTCTTAAATCTGATTGAAGAGCATTTGCTAGAAGGGAACATGCCTACTTGGTCCTTAGCAGCTATGACAGAAAAGGCCCACAAAAAAATATCAGCAAATCATTCTCCTCCTATTATAAAATGAAATTCCTGCAGCTTCGGATGGGCTTTTTGGGTCCCTAGACCTGTCGCTACCATGGGCTGTTAAACCAGAGTCGAAAATGTGCAGATTGTGCTGTCTATTCCAGGAGTCAAGAACTCACTTGCCCTGTATATGCCCTACATTCCTGGAAGACTGCAGAAGATTGCTTCGTCTCCTATGGGCTAAGGAGGGGACACAGACATTACCATCTGCCATCAGCTTCCTACTGAGTTACGAGCAGCCATAAACATCACCAAACTGTTATAGTTTTTGGGGAGTGCAGAGAAGCAACTAAGAATAAATTTAGAACCCCAAAACAAAGAAGGGGAGGGAGTTTGAACCTCAGTAGCCTTATAAAATTACCCTCAAATATACAGATAGCACTGCTCTTTTAACCAAAGACTAATTTATTAAGTCACTACTTGTGTATCAAATTGTATTTGAAACATTTTAAACTCTGAGTAAAAGTGCAGAGAACTATGGGATATTTGTTAAATTATTGACACTTACGAAAAACAGTAAACATAGCTATCTTTTTGATTTTTTTTGGTACCAATGCTCTTTGACAGACTTCATTGTCTAAATAAAGTATTTTGTAATTGAAAAAATATAAAATATATATATATATATACATATATATTCAGTAGGAAAACCAAAGCTTAAAGTAAAATTGTAGTTAGGCCTGATAAACTGATCTGTTCTTGTTTAAAAAATCCTTGGAAAGTCACTGAAAATCCAAAGGTTAAAGTAATGTTATAGTTAGGTGAATATGTCAGTGACAACATTACCATTCTGAACTAAAATAAACACAGAAATCAACCAGTTATAGTTGGCAAGGCTAACTATAACTTGTGCCCTCACCATGCAATGCTGAGGACCTCACATATTACATCACTCATAAGATGTTCTATGTCCTTATTTATCACATCACTCATGACATCATCCAAACTTCTTTTGCACACATTGCTCCATAAACAAGTATGGCAATAGAGCTGTCAAAGTAATCGCAAAGTAGCTCGGAATTAACGCCATCCCAGATATAATCCCCTTAGGTGTAGCAAGCAAGTGATATGTCAAAGATTGACTCAATGCCATACACTTCACAGGTAGCCTAGTTCACATTAACAATCAGCCACTATCTGTGGCTGAGTTATGGGAAACCCTCATTGCAAATGCTGTTCAATATGTATACAACGGTTTAGAGAAAACCAAGTTCCTCAACATACTCAATGTGTGTTTCCAAATTAAAGCCCTACTATGGACAACCTTTATCTGTATCAAATCCCTGATAGTCACTGAACCTACATTGAGAACTAAAGTTGATATGAGTAGACACATGAGTACTGTAAACAGTGTTCACACTGTGGAGAAAGTTTACTTTGTACCACATTGTTTGCAGACAGTGAAACTGTCATAGAAATACACTACAGAGTATTAAAACGTTTCTACTAAGAACAGTGTACACTCTATGTAAAACGTGGCAAAAAAGACACTATTCACTTTAAATACCACAGGTCTGAAGGTAGTAAAGATCATGCTACCTGCAGCCTTCACACTGTGGTGAAAACTTTACAGCTATCACATCGTCTGAAGCAAAATAAACACATGTACATGCCCTTGCCGAAGCTTTGGAGCAAACTTGCTCAAGGGAGATGTGGAACTTAAAATTACCACACCTTCAGTTCAAAACAGCTATTAACAGAAAGGCAAACATTACATCTCTTAAATCTGATTGAAGAGCATTTGCTAGAAGGGAACATGCCTACTTGGTCCTTAGCAGCTATGACAGAAAAGGCCCACAAAAAAATATCAGCAAATCACTCTCCTCCTATTATAAAATGAAATTTCTGCAGCTTCGGATGGGCTTTTTGGGTCCCTAGACCTGTCGCTACCATGGGCTGTTAAACCAGAGTCGAAAATGTGCAGATTGTGCTGTCTATTCCAGGAGTCAAGAACTCACTTGCCCTGTATATGCCCTACATTCCTGGAAGACTGCAGAAGATTGCTTCGGCTCCTATGGGCTAAGGAGGGGACACAGACATTACCATCTGCCATCAGCTTCCTACTGAGTTACGAGCAGCCATAAACATCACCAAACTGTTATAGTTTTTGGGGAGTGCAGAGAAGCAACTAAGAATAAATTTAGAACCCCAAAACAAAGAAGGGGAGGGAGTTTGAACCTCAGTAGCATTATAAAATTACCCTCAAATAGACAGATAGCACTGCTCTTTTAACCAAAGACTAATTTATTAAGTCACTACTTGTGTATCAAATTGTATTTGAAACATTTTAAACTCTGAGGAAAACTGCAGAGAACTATGGGATATTTGTTAAATTATTGACACTTACGAAAAACAGTAAACATAGCTATCTTTTTGATTTTTTTTGGTACCAATGCTCTTTGACAGACTTCATTGTCTAAATAAAGTATTTTGTAATTGAAAAAATATAAAATATATATATATACATATATATTCAGTAGGAAAACCAAAGCTTAAAGTAAAATTGTAGTTAGGCCTGATAAACTGATCTGTTCTTGTTTAAAAAATCCTTGGAAAGTCACTGAAAATCCAAAGGTTAAAGTAATGTTATAGTTAGGTGAATATGTCAGTGACAACATTACCATTCTGAACTAAAATAAACACAGAAATCAACCAGTTATAGTTGGCAAGGCTAACTATAACTTGTGCCCTCACCATGCAATGCTGAGGACCTCACATATTACATCACTCATAAGATGTTCTATGTCCTTATTTATCACATCACTCATGACATCATCCAAACTTCTTTTGCACACATTGCTCCATAAACAAGTATGGCAATAGAGCTGTCAAAGTAATCGCAAAGTAGCTCGGAATTAACGCCATCCCAGATATAATCCCCTTAGGTGTAGCAAGCAAGTGTTATGTCAAAGATTGACTCAATGCCATACACTTCACAGGTAGCCTAGTTCACATTAACAATCAGCCACTATCTGTGGCTGAGTTATGGGAAACCCTCATTGCAAATGCTGTTCAATATGTATACAACGGTTTAGAGAAAACCAAGTTCCTCAACATACTCAATGTGTGTTTCCAAATTAAAGCCCTACTATGGACAACCTTTATCTGTATCAAATCCCTGACAGTCACTGAACCTACATTGAGAACTAAAGTTGATATGAGTAGACACAGTGTTCAGACTTTGGAGAAAGTTGACTTTGTACCACATTGTTTGCAGACAGTGAAACTGTCATAGAAATACACTACAGAGTATTAAAACGTTTCTACTAAGAACAGTGTACACTCTATGTAAAACGTGGCCAAAAAGATACTATTCACTTTAAATACCACAGGTCAGAAGGTATTAAAGATCATACTACCTGCAGCCTTCACACTGTGGTGAAAACTTTACAGCTATCACATCGTCTGAAGCAAAATAAACACATGTACATGCCCTTGCCGAAGCATTGGAGCAAACTTTCAGTCAAATTCTAAGCTTTTTTTAAATTCTACTCCCTAACTATAATGTCCCTGTAACCTTTGTTTTTTTCAGTGAATTTCTACATGCATATTTTTTATGTTAAGTAAGATGCACATTGCAATGCACAGTAAGGGGGTAGGGTTAAACACAGGGCCTCACCTTGCACTTTGCTGCCCCAACCCAAGATTACTACTTCCGCCCCCCTCCTCCTGCTCCCTCATTACAGCAATGTGTGGCCATTGTTCTGCTACTGCTCTTCCTGCCTGCCCTAAACAGTTAACTTGCTGCCCAATCAACATATTCCCTACCCTCTGTTCTCTGAGTCGATCTACCAGCCCCACCCTCCCGCCCTGCATGGTCCGATGTACTGCCACTGCCTTCCATTTAGCTCAATGTCTCTGACCACTCGTCCTGCCCTCGTTTCCAAATTCTAGACAGCATCAATGTCCACCTGCTTAGCCTCTGTGCTTTTCTTGCAATCCCTACTCTCCTCCCCCCAGCACTCCAATGTCTGTGTGAATGCCCCTGCTCCCTCTTTTCTACCCACCACATTCCATTGACCTGCCACCCTCCTGTCTAGTTAGCTGCCACTGACCCTTCTACCTGCCTATCATTGTCAGATGGCTGCCACATGTCCCTGCCAACTCCATCCTCCCTGTCCAAGTTCCATTTCCCTATCCCGGGCCACCTGTCCTCCATAACCCATTATTCTGCCACTCCCTTCAGCCCTCCATGCTCAGTGTTGGTGCAACTGCTCCTCCTGTCTGTCCTGCATGATCTGTTGTGAAGTCTCTTCCTCTGCGCTCTTTTGTCTGTGCCCAGCCTCTATTCCTCCCTTCTGTCCTCCATGGTCTTTTGTGTATATCCCTTCCCGCTCCCTCTTGTTTACCATAGCCGGTGTGCTGCCACTAACCCTCCTCCTTACCATGCATGGTTTTCTGTGCTGCCACAGCCCCTCCTACCTGGCCTGTGTAGTCAGCTTCCTGACTCTGACTCCCTCCTTCCTTCACTCCGTTGTCTCTGTGTATGACATTATAGTCTAACTGTTGCCCTCAATGGTGTGTTGTGGTTCCAGTATCCATCCCACCTGCCCGACGTGGTCAGCTTGCTGCTCCTGCCCCTTGCCACCTGCCTGATGGTTTTTATATGCAGATAATCATCATTTCCCTCCTGCCTTGTATGATATGATTGTGTTCCCCTGACCCAGCCCTCCTGCTCTTCATTGTCCATTATGCTGCAACTGCCCCACATATCTGTCCACTATGGTCAGCTTGCTGCCCTTGCCTCTTTCCTCGCTACTTGCTGTAGTGCATCTGCATGGCCCTGTTCCCTCCATATTGCGTTCCAAGGTCTGTTTGCTGTACTGCCGTCCCGCTTGCCCTGTGTGAGGTATTGTGCTGCTGCAAACCCTGACGCCTGCCCTTTAAGGTCCTTTTGGTGCCCCTGCCCATCTCCCTCCTGACCTCTCTTATCCGAGTCTGTCTCCCTAACACATTCCACCTGCCCTCTGTGATCCAATGTACCAATCTAACCAACATTTTTAACTTGGTAACAGGGAGATTTTTTTAAAAACCTGGAGAATTGATTTTCCCTAGTGCCATACATTGAAAATGAGAAGACTTTAGGCCAGTGACAAATAAGATAAAGGCCACTTTTGGCCTAATGGTCTTTTATATTGCCACAGCCTCTCTTGCCTGTACTGCACTGTTGGCTTGTTTCCCATGCCCCCCTTTTCCCTACCCTCCATGGTCAGTGTGCTACCACTGCCCCTCTTGCCTGCACAGCCTCGTCCACTTGTTACCTCTGCAACCTATTCTATGAGATTGTCTTATTCCCATAGAAATAATGGTTAGTGCTCTAAATAACTACAATGATGACATATTTTCTGAGTTGATTATATGTTATACTTAAAGAAGAGGATACAGCATTACAGCCTGAACTGGGGGTCTCTAATTGGCAGCGGTATGCACCTTTGCCCAAGTAGGGCCCTTGCTTCTAGTCAGGGTAAGCGGGATACACACATATGGTAACCCTTGCTACCTCCCTTGGTAGCTTGGCATGAGCAGACGGGCTTATCCCAAAGGCAATGTGTAAAGTATTTGTACTCAAAACACAAGGTAATACAATGATAACACCACAAATAGACACCACACCAGTTTAGAAATATACAGTATCTTTATTGAAACTCAACAAGACCAAAATGACAAAAATCCAACAAACATGTAATAAAATAGCACTTCAAAACAGTTATTTCAAAAATAAAGCTAGTAGAAAAAAAACCAAATAGCTCCACCTGGGGCTATTGTGACATCGTGACAGCAATACATTTAAAGTACAGCAATGACCGCGAGGGGCACGGCGCCAGGCACAGAGTCACGCAGACCCCCAAACAAACATTGGTGCCAAGGTCGAGTCCTGTGCCATGGGGGAGGCAAGGCCTTGTGTCCGCGACGATACAACTTGTCAAATCCAGGACAGGGGAAAGTTGGTTGCGTCGGTGGTGAGGGGTCAGTTCCGGTGAGGTGATGCAAGGTCGGCGAGCTCCTGGAGTCACCCACAGAGATGCAAAGTCAGCGAGTTCCTGGAGTCACCCACAGAGGTTATCAGCGATCGATAATAGGATGCAGGCACTGGCGATAACATAGTTGGTGCAAACATTGGTGTCATGAATACTCATGAATGCAGCATTGGTAGGTATCGAAGGGTGTCAGAGCTGCTGTGCAGGCTGGGCTCTGCATCATGCACTTCACAAGTGGGACCCTGGGACTGGAGCAGGTCGCGGCATCATGGTAGCAGTGCTGACAGAGTTGAAGATTGCTTTTCTTGCTTCTATTAGGTTTTAGCAGGAACAATCTCCAGAGGTCCAAAATTGGAACAGGCACCTCCTGGCAGGTCATAACTCTTAACAGTAGAGTTCAGGGGAGCTGGGGGTGAAGTCTTTGTGTCCCTTAGACTTCAGACCAGGTGTCCAGCACACACAAGCCCTTGGATATCCTTCTTCATGCATGCTTCTCAGCAAAATTTCAGTCTTTGTCCTTTCCTTGGCAGAAGCAGTAACTGCAGGCCATCCCCAAGGAGCGCACATCAAAGGGGCTGTACTCCTCCTCACAGCTCTCCAGCTCTTCCATTGGCAAAGGTCCCTTTTGAGTTCAGAAGTGATCTAAAGTTTTGGGGTTTAAGGTCCACTACTTATGCCCCATTTTAACTTAATGCACTGGTCTATGAACCCAGTCCAAACCAGTTCTGTCCTCATTGGTGTAGTATGGCCACAGGGGTCGGAGACAACATTGTGCAACGGAGACAGGCCCTATTCAGGTGCAAGGAAAACTCCTCCCACTACTTTAAATGCAGCTGAGTCCTCCAGGAAGACTCAGGCACACCTCAATCCCCCAGGGCTGGCTATAGTGAATGCACATCCCCAGCCCCTGTCACTCCAAAACCAGACAATCAATATGCAAACAGGCAGAGGCACAAGAAAATGCCTACTTTCAAAACATGCCAATGCTGGTATGCAATTATTACCTTGCAACCCGGTGCATTGAAATAAAACAATGCTACCAAATAACCTCTTTTTCCGTTTGACTTAATCAGAATTTATTATAAACTTTACATAGATAAATCACCAACAAAGTACATAATATTTAAATGTTCTGAAAATTCTCACTCTCCCCTTACCCACACACTTTCTTATAGTCCATATTTTCACCCATTTAAACTTTTCTTCATGTACCCCTCTCTGCCAGTCACAACCATTCAGTCAATTCAATTCAATTCAAAGAAAACTTTATTCGGATTGCAAAAAATCCATGAAAGTCACATATTACATAAAAAGACATCTTTAAAAATAGTTTACACAATTTCCATAAAATAGTTAAAAGAAAACAGCAATGTTGATGTAAACAATCACAATCAGATTATTAAAGTGCGTTCCAATGTGCATTACAAATAGCTAAAGTGCTATTGCATAGGAGGCATTTTTTGGGCGCGTGAGCATTTCAGGGAGGTTCCATAGATTTCCGTGCATAAAATATGACTTTCAAGAATGAGCTTGCACGAAAAATCAGTTCATCATTATCTAAATTTAAAAGCATAAGATATGATTGAGTTAGGGAAACTGGCCTTTGTTTTTTAAAATATGGAGCTAAAAACCACTTGATGTATTTCATAAAAAATTTACAGTGAAAGAAGAAATGTAGTTCATTTTGTCTGCTGTGTCCATCACAAGGGCAGCGGCTTAGCTCGTGTCCAAAGTTCAACGTGCTGTGGCCCATGGGAAAGCAGAGTGAGTATTTTATAGATCCAGCTCTTAGGCGAAATAGTAGCGACCTTTCCCAGTTGGTCATAGGGAGTCTGAGGTATAGAGGTATTTGTTGTGGAGATAGGTCATTGTTTATATTAATCACATATGATTTGACAGTTTGTTTTTGTAGTTCTATCTCCAGCCACTTTTCCCTGAAGAGGGCGTAAAGTTCAATTTGTATGTCCTTCTTATCCGAGCTCTTGATCTGGGCAGGATCGTTAAAAAGATGGATTTTACCAATACTGTCTAGGCTTTCCTTTGTTGCCCGGAGCCACGGAATGCTCATACCCTTGTCACAGTTTAGGCATTCGGACACAATATCCTGTGTTAAGGTAGCACGTTCATTAGCCCAGACGGACAACCAAAATATTGCAGGTCGCGTGGCAATGAAGTCAGTTATGTAGGGCAAATTGAGCTCGGCATGGCAGATGTACCCGGAAGAGGAAATTGGAGCTCCTAAAAGTTTTCTACACAACCGGTTTTCTTCTGTCTGCAGGCTTGATGGGCTCACTATCCCCCAAATTTCTGCGCCATAGGTTGCAACCGGAACACATTGCAATTTGTAGATTTTCACAATTGCCTTGGTTGTTTCTGACCTTTTTGGCCGTGGCAAGGCAAGGATAGAATTTATGGCCTTTGAGAACTTGCCTGTGGCGTGGGCGAGATGCCCACTCCACAGGCCGTTCGCAGCAAAGACCATACCTAAATATGGGAATGATTTGGTGGAGTTTAACTTCTCTAGTCCAATTGAGATGGAGTTCAGTTGTTTAGCCCCTGGCCCGCATGTCATAATAAATGATTTTTTAAAATTCACCTTCAGGTCCAGATTCCCCATAAAATGTGCAAAGCTCTTGACCAGGGCACGGAGAGCATTCGGTGTTAGGCCCATGATCACCGCATCATCTGCATAAAGAAGTGCGGGTAGCAGGTTCCCTTGGATTTTCGGGACATCCGTTGTCGTCTCTTTCAGGGAGTTACTCAGACCATTTATGTAGATGATGAACAGCAGGGGTGCTAAAACGCACCCCTGTCGGACGCCTCTTTCTACCTTAATTGCCCCGAGGTTTCGCCCTCCATTCCGATTCGTACCTGGGCTTTGGTATCCGCATGTAGATAGGCTAGGAAGTGTACCAAGGGTTCATCAAGGCCATAGGAGAGAAGTGTCGCCCACAATTTCGACCTATTCACTAGGTCGAATGCGGACGACAAGTCCATAAAGGCTAGGTAGATAGGAGAAGCCTTGGCTATGGTATATTTGCCTATTATGAGATTGAGATTTAGGCATTGTTCTGTTGTCCCGACCTTGCTTCTAAAGCCCATCTGGCATCTGTCCAGCACCCCTGTTTCTTCGGCCCAATCATTCACTCTGTTGTACAACACCCAGCCCAAGATTTTCAGGGTGTTGTCTAAGAGTGAGATGGGCCTATAATTTGCAGGGTCAGATCTTTCACCTTTTTTGTAAATAGGCACTTGTGGACCAGGTGGCAGGGATGGCGCCCAACGGTACACTGTTGAAAACATTGACCAGAATGGGCCCCCAAAATTCTGGTTTGTGTTTGATTAAGTCAATTGGGAAGCCATCCGGCCCTGGCGCCTTGTTCCCCAGGCTTTGGTTGATGGCCAAAACGACCTCCCCCAGGGTTATATCAAGTGAGCTCAGTTTGTCGAAATTTTGGTCTTCTACGGGAGCAGCGGGATTAGCATATATTTTGGAGAAATGTTGCTCCCAATTCTGACTTGAAATGGTGCAGCTGATTGGTGACAGCTGTTTCCCCATATCCCGCATCTTCCTTACAGCGGGCCAAAAAGTTGCACTATTTCCCACAGTAGCAGAGACTGATAGTTCTTTCCAATGATCCTCTACCATGGCAGCCTTCCTTATCCCTATAGCTGTTTTATAGGCATGCCTTGCGGTCCGTACATCTACTTGGTTCCTCGGTTTGGAGTTTAGTGCCTTGCGAAGAGCCTTATTTGCCGCTGAGCAACAACTATCGAACCATCTAGGTTCGTCGTTATTTTTCCTGTGGGAGACTGTCAGAAGAGTCTTAATAACATGGCACAGATTTGCAAAGTCTTTGATTATCCTATGGTGGTTCCCATCGGTGAGTAGGCAGGAGGCAACTGTTAATTGGTGATTGTTTATAATTATGTCCATGATGGGTTCACAGTTCACCCCTTTCCACTTTAACCTGAGGTTGTCTGTTGATGTCATAATGTCTCTTGCTCCCAAAGTGCGGGGGGTGCTTGGATCGGGCCCATTCTTAGGCTGAGTTCTAGTGCATTATGGTCTCCAAAGGCTATTTCTACTACTCCTGCTTGGATGACTTTATCTAGTAGTTCCACGGACGTGAAGATGTAATCTACTGTGCTGGAGAAGTCTCTCCCTCTGAAAGTTGGAATATAGGCAGTATCGCTATGTATAAATGTATCCATTATATTCGATAGGGTGTGGGTATTTATGAAGTTTTTCAATTCATTCCCGCGTTTGGTGGCCCTATCTAGTTGGTTTGTACCTGCTTTGGTTTTCGATAATTTAGCATTAAAGTCTCCAGCTAGGATAATCCCATTGTTTGCACAGTTGTTGGCTGATTCAGTTATTCTTGTAATGTTCTCGAATAGCTCTATATAGTTCTTATTGGGGGTCGAGTGAAAGTCATTGTTATAAAAGTTGATCAGATGTAACGATGATCTACAAGTAAACTCGATAATTTGAATATTTGGGCTCTTAGTTGGTATTGGTTTAATGGCCCCCCCTAGAGTTATTCTGAACCCAATCAGCAAGCCTCCCATGGGGCGACCAAAAACTGGCTTTTGAGCGCAGATGCTGTAACATTCAAAACCCTCTATGGCTATTTCAGAGGTGGCCCATGTCTCTTGCAACATTATAATGTCTTTGTTGGAGATGAATTTTAACCATTCCTGGTCCGATACCCGTTGTTGGAGTCCGGCTACATTCCAGCTGACAATCGTTAGCACACTATTAGGGTTTTTATGAGTATATGGGTCTGGGGGGTTGGTTGTTTTGCGTCCTATAGTAGTATGCATTAATTTGTCTTTCCTTGCTAGTGGCAGCTTCTGGTAGTTTTGGGCCAGTTGGGTACCTGATGTCTCCTTATCGTCCATCTCTATGTTTTTAGCAGGCTCATCGGGGCAGCCCTGTTTTGTTCCCTCCGGTTCAGTGTTCGGCAGCCCGGGTGATGGGGGGAGTCAATCAACCATCTCAAGGCTGCTGAATCTATTGAAGACTGGTATACCCCAGTAAGCATCTCTACTTAGTGTGTTCCTATGGGGATGTCTATAGTTATTATCTAGCCCCCACTCACCCCAGTTGTTTCCCACATCTTCTTGCCCCACATGACACCAGTTTCTCTCGAAGGCATTATGGTGCTGATTGAATCTCCTAGATGGATAGAAAAAGGAGAGATGCTTTGTTTCTATGCCTTCGCTGTACCCCTCGCTTCTCCATGAACAAATGTGTTCTACCGTGCGTGGGTCGTCAAAGTTAACAATCACACAGTCACCATGTGTTTTCTGTGTTTCGCGGCCCACCCACGGTACTCTTCTAACTGTTAGGACTTTGCTCCTGCAGTATGGGGGTAGGGGTCTGTTGTTATTCAACCAAAAACTGACTTTATTTCGTAGAGACCAGGTTGGCTCTTCAGTATTATCCGGTATCTCAGGGACTCCCGTCATTACCACTACATATGGACTAGATCCGGGGGGCAAGTTAGCATGAAATTTTCCTTGATTACCTTTATTCCTGTCCTTATGATTGCTAGTGGTGTCCCCCTTTGATTGTATTGGGTTAGGTTGTTTCCCCTGTGGGATTGTGTTTAGGGTGGGTGTGTTTGATTTATTCATAGCTCCCTTTGGAGGTGGGGTTGGCTTATGTGTGTTGCTAAGGGCTGTGGCTGGTTTTTTCACGGCTTGCCCCAAAGAAGGTTGAGTATGTGGTTTTGCTGCCACTAGGACTGGAGTATCTTTAGGTAGTGGGCCTTTAACTAGGGCACTTAATTCGTTAAGTTGTTTTTCCATATTCCCTAGTCTCTTTTCGATGGTGGCAAGATGGGCAGATATAATTTCCCCAACCTTTGTTATAAGTTGATTTGTTGAGGAGCAGTCTTTGCATGACCCCTCCTTAGGGGACGGGTCTCCTTTGTGACTTGATCCTGCATTAGGTTTTTTACTAGCCTTTTTTTGGTTATTGGGTGGGTTTTTCCCCTGCTTTCTCTGGGGAAGAGGGCTTCCGTTGGATATAGATATATTTGAGCCTTGGGGCTGTTTCTGCTTCTGTATCGCTCCTTCCCTTAACCCTCGCAATGCTCTTGAGGTAGGGGTCGAATCCACGAGTATATGTGTAGTGACTAAATCTCGAGAAGGGGAAGAATTTTTAGCCATGGGATCAAGGTCAGTGGACAAAATTGGGTCAATAGCATGATCACATGTAGTCTCTGTTAGTGAGATAGGAAGTACTTGAGATTCTACAATAGGTATTATATCCGAGTTCTCAGGAAAGCTCATTACTGGGATAGAGTTTGTAACGAGATCCAGTTCTGTATTAAAGTTATCAGTAACGTCTAAATTAGGTGATTTCTCCAGACTCCGTAATGAGTCTGAGAGAAGTTGTGTTACTGATAAATCCACGGTGTTAGGCATGGTGTGGATCTCTACGCTGGCACTGATTACGGAGACGCCATCAGCAAGGTTATTCCTATTGGGTGTATTTGCTGTGGCAAGGAGACCCAAGGAAGAGCGTTTAGCTTGGGCCAGTTCCAGGGGGACTCTTCGCTCCGATAAAGAAATGCCGTGATCAATTGCTTCCTTGGCCTTGAAGATGAAATTATCAATTGGCCCGGTAACTTTCCCAGCTCCTGCAGCGGTCTTGCTGCGACTGCCCCTTGTGGACATTGCAAAGGAAGTGACGATTTAATCTCCGATAGGGGCAGTGTAAGTAGAGAACTTACTTGAGGAGTGTTCTGAATTGGTGGGTGTCAGCGGGGTGGCCCGTCCCGTCCTCTGAAGTCCTCGGACAGCCTCAGACGGCCCGCCCTTTGCCCCGGCTTCGCCCCGGGCGTCCCGCTCGCGTCCCGCGACGCTGAGGGCTTCCTTGTTTATAGTGCCCCTCCCGGCGCGTATACCGCGTCGGGGAACGCGCCGCCGCTGAGCCTGATGGGATTTGTAGTCCCGAGGCGGCGGCGCGACTGGTGGCGGGAAAAGCTAGTCCTTGGCTGGTCCGCTGTTACTCCCTGTGCGCTCTCCCAAGCTGGCGCTGTCAGGTAGAGTGGTGATTCCGACTTATTCTGCACTCAAAATCCGAGATTGCCTCCCCCTGCTCCACCGAGGGCTTCCTTGTTTATAGTGCCCCTCCCGGCGCGTATACCGCGTCGGGGAACGCGCCGCCGCTGAGCCTGATGGGATTTGTAGTCCCGAGGCGGCGGCGCGACTGGTGGCGGGAAAAGCTAGTCCTTGGCTGGTCCGCTGTTACTCCCTGTGCGCTCTCCCAAGCTGGCGCTGTCAGGTAGAGTGGTGATTCCGACTTATTCTGCACTCAAAATCCGAGATTGCCTCCCCCCAGTCATACATTCATTGCAAATCCCTAACACACCAGCACACCCATACCCATATCTCGATATAACAAATACAAAGAATTTCAAACAACAAAAACAACCAATTGTATACTTGATTGGCCCTACAAAAAAGGTTGATGCATTTCAAACCCCTTCACATATGGGGTTCTCTCCAGGACCCAAAAGCTTATTCTGAACTGCGAGATCAGTCGATCTCTACTATGTTCTTAACACCCAATCACTCGTTGGTTCAATTTAATTGGCGGACTGTAAGCCTGGAGCGGCTGAGAGGATAAAGGCACCGGCGCTGGCTCCTGCGAGAGTGCACCTGCTGTGGGTATCCAAAGAACGGGACCGTAAACCGTGGCGAGAAGCAGACGAACAGACAAACGTGCAGCGAGCCGTGAAAAATGGAATCTTAAGAAATAACTGTGGGCCAAAATACTATCTAAAATACAGGGCAATTAAGGAATCACGTCTGGACGTGCATCATGTTTTTTTGACCTACTGGCTTACAGTCTGCCACTGTACCCTGCACACTACACCCTGCCCATGTGGGTACCTTGGGCCTACCAGAGGGGTGTCTTACATGTAAGAAAAGGGATAGGGATTGTTAGGGCCAGGCAAGTGGGTGCATTTCCCAGATCGACATTGCGGTTGAAAATTGCACACAGACACTGCAGTAGCAGGTCTAAGGTACATTTAGAGGACTACTCATGTGGGTGGCACAATCTGTATTGCATGCCCACTGGTCGCATTTGATTTACAGTCCCTGGCATGTTCAGTTCACTTTACTAGGGACTTACCAATAAATCAAATATACCAATTAGGGAGAACCTCTAGGAACCGCGTGACATGGTCCCCCATGACCAAGATATACCTGTTGCATAAAGCTGTCTTGGGTTCCCATGGCCCCACAATATCAATGCCCACCCATTTGAAAGAGGTTCTCACCACAGGAAAGGGTTGGAGGGGAGTCTTACATTTCCCTCTACTCTTGCTGCTTGCCTGGCAAGTCTGACACGTCCTACAATGTGTGTGTCAGTTTGCTTCTGCATTTCAGGCCAAAAGAAGTGGGTGACAAGCATATGAAAGGTCTTGTTGGTCCCCAGATGTCCTTCCAAAGTCACATCATGAGCTACACCAAATAGGAAGGTTCTGAAGAACTGCGGTACCACCAGCATATAGGATGACCCAGGTTCAGCAACCTTGAGCTCACTGTATAGGAGACAATTCTCCCAATAAATCCAATGTGATCCAGTCTGATCATCTGCTGCCTGGTTTGCAGCCTACCTCAGCACACCCTGAAGAATAGGGCACTCGGGGCGTGGCCATAGCCAACAGGAATGGCCGCAAGCTTGCGAGGCTCCGCAGCCCTCGCCCGTCATCTTGCCACAATCCTGAGAAAAAATCGACTCTAAACTCAGCGGCAAGCAGACCTCAAACCCCAAAGGCGGCCAGACCCGGCTGATCACAGCCTTAGTGCCTGACGGTGCAGACAAATCTAACGACGGATCAGGTGCCCGGATCCGCCTCAAAAGACATCACGCTTCAAGACATCATGACCACAATTAATGGAGTGCGTACCTCATGAATTGATGTTGTGAATGTAGAGGTCTCACTCATAAGAGCGGACCTAACCGAACTAACGAAAGAGACCTCCCAACTCAAACGAGAAGTACAGCAACTGCAAGAAGCACATGCCAAAATGGAGATGCAACTAGACGATTGCGAAGGGCGGGTGAGGCAAAACAATGTGCGCATCCTGGCGGTCCCAGAACGGGCTGAAGGTTCGGCAACCGATCTCTTTGTAGAGGACTTGATTTCTAATTGTCTAAAACCAAAGGGACTGTCCAACTACTTCAATATTGAACGGGCTCATTGAAATCTGAGGGGACGACCTAAGCCTGGAGCTCCATCTCAGCCAATTATTGCTAGAGTCTTAAAATTCCAAGATCGTGATGCTATTCTTCAGGCCGTACGTTCTAGCCCGCCAGTTACTATAAAGAACAGCGCCATCACAATCTTTCCAGATTTCACCATGAAAGTTCAAAACCAACAGCAGTTTTTTAACGGTTAAGAAGGCGCTGAGAGATCTAGACATCAAGTATGCAATGCTCTTCCCAGCGAAGCTGAGTGTGGTAGCGGAGGGTAAGATCTGGTTCTTCTCCACCGCCAAGGAAACCTAGGAATGGCTTGAGGGATGGTGCCGAGTGGGAAGACCTGCCAACAAGAAACCCAATGGTCTGTGACAAAACCGACCGAAGCCCACCACTGGGTGCCAGACCGAGTCCACCATTATGGACAATGATCCGCCCCCGGGAGCTGAAGAACAATTGGACCCTGACTCTCCTATGGGTCAAGAACCACAGTTAAGTGACTCGGGCTACTCTTGTGTTATATCCATGAGTGACTGTTTGGGGTCCCTGGTTGGGGTGTTCAGTTGGGGCAATGCTGAATTGTGAAATTGGACAAAGTATGCTTACCTACTGACTCTCTGGAAAAGGGGGAGGTATAACTTTTCTATTGTATCCGCTCTATGGCCTACTCTGGGAGGGGGTTCGAGCTTTTTTGTGCAACGTGTTCACTGAATAATGTTCAGATTTGGGTGGGGGTGGCTGCTTACCAAGCACCTTTGTTTTATGGGGAGGGCGACAGGCACTCTGCTTTGTTGGGGAGGGGGTAGTTTTAGATCCACTAGCAGGGGTAGGACGTTGTGGGGTGGGAGGGAGATTATGTTTTGATTTGTACTCAAAGTTTGTAGTCCGCAACGATGCACCCAGTCATCAATACTATTGTCACTCCCACTTAACATGGCTTCCAGCCGTTCTCCAACATCTGTTCACCAAATACAGTCCTGTCTCTGACACATGGAGGGGGAGGCAGGCTACGATCTGGGTTGGGGCCCACATTTCCACACTTTCATTTAAATTATGGCTACTACCTCCGTTGAGACATCATTGTCAGCGCTGACGTGGAATGGCAATGGATTGGGGGACAAGTTGAAATGGGGCCTAGTACTGCAATATCTCCAGCGGCATGCCCTTGATCTAGACCTGGTACAGGAAACTCACTAGGTGGGTAATAATTGTAAATCCCTGTCCCGCTGGGGTTACAAACTCCTTGTTCATGGGGGGTACACTTCCGGGTCCAGGGGTACAGGTATTCTGTTCAAAAGAAGTTTTGCACTTACACCAAATCGTACAAGGGCGAACCCACAGGGTAGATTTGCAGTCTTGGAGGCTAGCTGGGAGGGGAAACCCCTCAATGTTGTTTCAGTTTACATCCCGTCAGCTCTGGGTAGGGAGGAGTTGGTCGACCTGGGTAAACTCCTGTTGGGCCTCCCAGAGGGGTCCGCCTATTCTGGGGTGGGATTTTAATATAACTCCAAATGACCTAGTATATGCCCGGCGCACCCCCCACACCGCTCTCGTACACAAATGTCAGACTTTTTCACAGCCATGGGTGTCATTGACATATGGCGCTATTTCCATACGGACCTGACACAATACACCTTCCATCCGGGTGCTCATGGCAATCACTCCAGGATGGATTTTTTCCTGACCCATTCAGTCCATATTGGTAACTTCCGGAAACAACACTGTCTGCCCCGGGGATCTCAGAACACTCCCTGGTGTGTGTGAAGAACTCACACATTATAATTGGCGACAATGCAACACCATTGTTATCAATCCCTGGCTGCTTCGTATCCCAGTTGTTAAAGAGAGCCTGATGTTACAGACCGAGAATTACTTCAAGGAAAACGTCGGGTTGGTGGACTCGGCGCAGACGGTATGGAAGACCTTTAAACCTGTGGTAAAGTGTCAAGTGCTGGCTCTCAAGGTGGGATATACTAGGAAACAAAATGTACATCTAGAACAGCTTGAATGAGAAGTGTTGCAACTTGAAATGGCACATTCCTGAACCCCTAGGGAAAGTACGGAACATAGCTTAGTTACGAAACAACTTGAATATAAAATCCTAGCCAGGCAGCAGGAGAGTGCAGGCCTTCTGGCCACACCCTAAAAGCTTTATGAACTTGGAGATAGGGCGGGCAAGCTGCTCGCATGGTTGGAGAAAAGGGAGCAATCGAAGAGGTGGGTACCTTCTCTTATAGATGATAACATGCAGACGGTATCGGACCCCCAGGCAATTGCAGAGGCCTTTGCAGATCATCCGGAGCGGACATACACACCGTCAGCTAGGGCACCAGCGGATGTCTCTCACCACCTACTGGTGGACATGCGTCTGGAGAAAGAGACGAGTTTGAGGCCGATCTCTCGGATGAGGAGATAGGCTCAGCATACAATGGAGGAATGCCATGGGACCCAATGAGGTTCCAATAGAATTTCTTAAGGTTACTGTCTGGATTGTCATGCCCCACCTGAGGGGCATGTACAATGAGAGCTATGAAAAAGGGATCTTACAGGAGGATCAATGACTGGCATCTATTGTGGTTTTCCGTAAGCTGGGTAAACCCGCAGAAAGTTGCTATTCCTATAGACTGATTTCCCTGATTAACGCCGAAGCCAAAATTCTCGTGAAACTCCTGGCTGCCTGCCTTACTCCACTCCTCCCATCACTGGTCCATGCTGACCAGTCTAGTTTTATGCCTAATCAAAACAATGCACTAAATATCTGTCGCCTCCACAATGTCCTGGGCGGTAAACACGTCACAGCAGAAGAGGCGGTGGTGCTGTCTTTGGACGCCAAGATGGCGTTTGACTCCATTGAGTGGCCATGCCTCTTCGAGGTGCTGCGACCCTTCGGGTGTGGCTCAAAATTCCTGGGATGGGTCAAGCTGCTGTATACAGACCTTAAAGGTCTAGTAAAGGTTAATAACCGCCTCTCACGGACTTTCTCACTGACAAGGGGCATGAGACAGGGGTGCCTCCTGTCCCCACTGATTTTTTCTTTCATCTTGAAGCCGCTGGCATTGTGGGTCTGATCCAGTGTTAAGAGGGTTGAAATTTGCGGAAGGGACGTAAGACAGAATATCCCTCTACACCGATGATATTCTCCGGTATCTGGCATCTCCAAAAAGATCAGTGCATAGACTTCTAAATATCTACACTAAAGTGGCAAGTACTCAGGGTACTCCAATAATTGGTCCAAATCCATGATTTTCGCCGTCCATGGCTGGCTCCCTGCGCTCCCATCCGACTGTGACATTGAAATACCAACTGATGGATTTCAGTACATGGGGATCTATGTCACCCCTGATCCCATACTGTTGCAAGCTAAAAACCTAGCTGCGCCTCTGGACAGGCTGTGTGTCAGCTTTAAACACTGGCAAACGCTGCCCCTTTCCCTGTTGGGCAGCACCGCGCTTTACAAAATGTTAGCTCTTCCCCGATTCCTGTTTATACTCCAGAATTGCCCATACAAGATTCCCGATTCATATTTTAACAATATCGATAGTGAGGTCCGGACTCTACTGTGGGACGGGAGGGCGCCCCGTATTGCTTTGGCTAAACTAATCAAGGGCTGGTACGACGGAGGGATAGCGCTCCCGGATATGCTTTTGTATTATTGGGCTTCGCAGCTGGTGGTGGTGAACCACTGGATGTACTGCCCCGACAGACCCAGCCTTTCTTTTAGACAGTTATCAAATGGGTCATGTTGGCTACCTGGGGGCCCTCTACTCGAAGGCGGGGAGGGGGCGATATCTGGGCCCTACGGCCCTCACAGTGGATGTCTGGCATCGGGCAAATGGGAGACAAGGCTGGCTTGATGTGTTGACTAGGGCTTCCCCACTATGGTCGGTCCAAAGGCTGGGTACCCTCTGCAGCCAACCCGGTTTTGACACATGGAATACTATAGGCATCTCGACAATAGGTCACCTATAGAAAAAGGGTCATATTCTGCAATTCACAGAACTACAAACGGAATATCAGCTCGTACACAGAGAGGTCTTTCGCTATCTCCAGATCTGACATGATCTCACGACAGCCCTCCGTGGGGTCGAGGAACTACTGGAATCAGCTCCCCTCGAGGATCGTCTCCTTTCTGAATCACTGCCAAAAAAAGCAGTGTCGCTTACATACCGAAGCTCTGCAATAATTTACCAGACCAGTTTCAATCCCTCAGAGATAAATGGCAAAAGGATCTGGGGCAGCTCGAGGATGATGACTGGCAAGCAGCATCGATGTCCCCTAGGGAAGTGGCTATCACGCTCATGCTCCGCTTTGTCCAATTAAAGGTCCTACATAGAGCCTACATTACAGGTATCACCCTTGTAAAAATCAGGAGGCGACAGGACTCCTTGTGTCTCCATTGCTGCAATGGGGATGCAACCTTCTATCTCATCATATGTGACTGCCCACCTCTACAGGCCCTATGGGAGAGGGAAACACAGCTCATGCAACTAGCACTGCACAAGGACTTTAACCCTGGGCGTAGTTTGCGTAGTAGCGATATGCGCAGCTAGGCGAAGTGCACTTCTCACTACACAAGCTACGTGTAGTTATACGAACTTCGTAGTCCGGTAGGGAAAATGCTGATCGCACTGATTGCACAGTGCCGGATGCTTGTCTGCACTGTGCAATCATTGCAAACGACATCTTGCACAGTGCAAGCGGTTGTTTTCTGCCGCTCGAGTAGATTTGTACTCGAGCGGCAGCTTTCTCAACGTGGACTGGAAGCATAAGCGACCACTCGCAATGAGAAACCTGACCTCCCCGCATTGAGAATATCGCAGAGAGGTTTCTTTTCCACGCTTGAGATCAGCAACTTAATGTTGCTGATCGCGAACCAGGAAAAAGACTCGCCGGGATGGTGATCTTGCTCGCTCGCAGTCGCCAACTTGACGTTGAGGACAATGAGCGAGTGAAAAGAGCCTGCTAAGCTACGGGATTTTGCATTGTGCTACATGCAATTCGCATAGCGTGTAGTTGCGCAAACTACGCACGCTTAGCGAGCGTAGCGTAGTGTTCCGCCCAGGGTTAAAGAACATCACTCTGATACCACAGATTGGGCTCCTCAACATTTGGGAGGTGACGGACCTTACCGAGATTGAGCAGCAGAGCTACCAAATGGGGGCAGCGGACATTCCAATCTCTAGAACTTGGGCAAGAGACCTAGATAAATGCATGATTGCAGAAAAAGAGGTTTTTAAGTCTAGAGGTTGCCCTCGGTAGTGGGATAGGAAATGCAGAAAATGGAATGCACATAGTGGGGACTTGTGTGTATCGCCAAGCACTGAAATGGAAATGTCAGAACACTGATTGGACAAAAGGGATACCGAAGGCTAAGAGACACCGATATTTTGGTGGATAACGTTTGAAGAAAACTTGTACTTGTCGATGTATTGATGATGACTGTATATGTGACTGGTGCTGCCAGTGGGTCAGCTCAGGCTAGTCTCCCAGTTTGGCCACTTGCTCCCTTGTAGGTTCCAGGACATCTACCTCAAGGTCTGCCTCCTTCTGGACTGTGGGAACTTCTGGGGTGGGTTTCCTGCCCCCCTACCCCTCTTCTTTCTGGCAGGCACTTGGGCCACTGTTTTAGTTTGTTCCCAACTCTAAAACCCTTACTCTTTCTCTGTTTAACACTGTTTCAAGCTTCAGGTCCTCTTGAGTACCCCTACTGGCGGCCTTGACCGAGTGGTCACACATGCCCACACAGGCAGACCCAGCATCTCCAAATGAGCCAGGCTTTCCACCTCCTTCCAAGGGGAAATCTCCAACCTATTGCCAAGCCAACAGTCAACAGGCATGGATGGACTCACAATGACCTTCAAAGGACCTGAGACCCCCAACAATCAAAGGAGACCTGCACCACCTTACACAGGTGCTCAAAGTTGTCTGCAGCAACTACAGGGTGAAGTATACTGGGGATGGCCTGCTCCTCAGACACCCATCGACACCTGACAGATGTCACACTGGCTCCTGTTTCGCAAAGTGCTTGCAACTTCCTTCCATTTATGGTCAGCCACTGCAGGAACATTTTAGTGTTATCCGGCAGGGAGGTTTTCTACACCATATCTCTAACTCCAATGAAATAAGGCTCATCACAGCTGGCTCCCACCATCACAAGGAACCAACTCCTTCCCCAGCACAACACTAACTAACCCCAGTGACAGTGTACCAGTGGGTGTTGGTGGCGGATAGGGGCACCTGAGATCCTTACCATATGCATAACACTTGAATGGATCACGATTGTTTGGACTACCCCTAGGGGGCCATGTATTCTTATCACTGGGGGCTGGGAAACTTTATTCTGGGAACCACCTTGGGGCCCTTTAGAGAACTCCTTTTGGTTACCCTTGTCCCCCCACTCTTCTGCTGGGGACCCTGCCCACCTTTAACTGGCTTCCCCCTATACCCCTTGTGGACCCTGACACTCACCCAGCGGTCCGCCTCCTGAGTAAGCTTCCTGGTGTAAGTCAGCTTACTATCCATCAGCTGCTGGCACAGCTCTGGAAAACAAGGAGTACTCAAGTGTTCCCAACCAATCAGATTGTACAATCCCTGGCTATCAGTTACCTTGCTGCCCTTTATCCAACCATCCAGTGCTATACAATAAAGATTCACACATTTCACCATGTATTTGAGTCAAGCTTTTTTAAAAGACCTAAACTTTTCCCTGTACTTCTCAGTTGTGAGCCCATACCTGGGGCATAAAGCCTCTTTGATACTGGGGTAGGTCAGAGCACCGGCCCCCTACAAAGGTGTGGTCTCAAAGTTTTTCTACAGGCCCGCCCCACCCAATGATCTTCAGGTTCCTTATTCATAAGCAGTGCTGCCTCATAAGATGCAAACCAAGCATAAATATCCTCACACTTCTGGAAATTCTGCACTAGGTCTTTGGGAATGTATACCATACACACTTGCACCTACTGTAGGCTGCCACTATTTGTACGGGACTCCACCTGTTTTGCCTGATGTCCAGTTCTCTCATGCTCAATTTATGCGCCAAAAGCCATTTTTTTATTCCAAGGAACAAGCGTTCTTGCTCTCCTCTGCCTTTTCCTGTAACCTCAAGACCTCCAACTCATGATCCCTGGCCCCTTACCTTGCCTCCATTTTCTCTGGAGTCATATTCCTGGAAGAATGATTGCTGCTAGTCATAAAGGCTACGCTCCCAACAGCCAAATCCTGGGATTTGAAGCTGCCCTCTGGCACAACCCTATCCACATCTAAATTATCTGACTCCAAGCTTCTCTGACCTCCCACCAGGCACTCAAGGACTTCTGCAGCTCCTCTTTCATAGAGGTGCTTTTAATGGGGCATTCAACGTGTTTGCAAAATTGCTTGAGCTGATATACTTTGTATGTATACAACATTTCAATGCTAAACCCCAAATCTGCTTCCTCTGCTGATTTACCAATTAGAGACATGGTGTGTGGATACTTCAAGGGTCAGATCAAAAATAGAACCAAAAACACAGTATGTTTTTGCATGGTGGTCTGCACTAAACTAGTGATGTACACCAATAACTGTGGGTCAAGTATAAATACAAGCTCAAATCCTCACCACTGGCCACCAATATTAGAACTGAGGATCTCCAATTGGCAGAGGTATGCACCTTTGTCCAAGTAGGGACCCTTGCTTCTAGTCAGGGTAAGTGGGGATACACACTTCAGATAACCACTGCTTTCCCCCTCGGTAGCTTGGCACGATCAGACAAGCTTATCCCAAAGGCAATGTGTAAAGTATTTGTACTCAAAACACACAGTAACACAGTGATAACACCACAAATAGGTACCACCCCAGTATATAAAAAATGAAGTATCTTTATCTAAACTCACCGTGTCTAAAATGAGAAAAATCCAACATACATGTAATAAAAAAGCACTTCAAACAGTTATTTGCAAATAAAGTTTGTAGAAAACAAATAGCTCCACCTGGGGCTATTGCGACGTTGTGACAGCAATAAATCCAAAGTACGGCACCGACTGAGAGGTGCACAGTGTCGGGCACGGAGTCAAGTGGACCCCCAAACAGTACCTTTGGGTAAAGAAGTTTATGACATTGCACAGCATCGTGGAGAAGAGGCTTAAGTGCCAAGGTCGAGGCTAACTCCTTGGCTGCCACGGGGAAGGGAGGCGTTGTATCAGTGAGGAGGCAATGTGTCAAATACAGGACTTGGGAAGTCGTTTGCATTGTTGGTGAGGCATTGGATCCAGTGAGGCGATGCGTAGTCAGCGAGTTTGTGGCATCACCCTCGGCGGTTATTGGCACCGCAAAAACAGGATACAGGCGCTGGCAATGAAGGAGTTGGTGCAAGTGCTGGCGTTGGGAATGCTGATAGCTACTGGGGCCAGCAGGCATCAAAGGGCATTTGGCCTGCGGTGTAGGCCTGGCAGTGGGTTGTGCACTTCACAAGCTGTGCCCCGGGCCTCTGTGCAGGTCACAGCTTCACGGCAGCATTGCTGATGACATTAGAGATTGCTTTTCTTACTTCTCTTAGGTTTCTTCCAATTCTCAACTGCTGGAATAACCTCCAGAGGTCCAACACGGGAACAGGGACCTCCTGACATGTCATAACTCTCAGCAGTGGATTTCAGGGTAAGTATGGGCGGAAAAATAGTACCGCTCGCGAATTTGCAGATTTTCCGTGATTTTGCGATCTGCGAATCGCTGAAAAATCTGCGAATTCGCGAGTGGGATGAATTTTGCTCAGGAAGCACTTACAGGGTTACTGCAGGTGCCCAAGTTGAAGCTAATTTGAAGCTAATTTCTTTGTAACCATTTACAAAATGGTTACAAAGAAATTAACTTCAACTTGGGCACCTGCTGTACTTGCAACTATTCTCTGACCCTGCTCTGACCCTCGAATGGACAACGAGGCTCCTGCAGGAAGCACTTACAGATATAGATAAAGCAGGTGCCTGAGTTGAAGATCAAATTCAATAACTCCTTAATCAGCCCAAAAAAAATGTGCGTTTTGTCGAGGCTGGGCAGGTGTGTGTTCTTCCCATATCTACCGTCGAAAATTAGCTATGATGCTTGATGGAGGCCTTTGCATCCTTGACTTTCACGAGCTCTATCCCCGTGCAGTTCCTGTGACAACAAGCTTCTTTCTCCCCGGATCTGCTGCTCTGATCGGTGCCTGTCCTTTCATACACAGAAGAGGCATGTGAGCTCGCATAGAAGCCTGCCCGTTTGCCCCCCCACACACACTAGTGGTGTGCACCGTCTTCCCGCCCTTTAGCTACTATGATGGACAGCTCACTCGAGGGACCCCAGCGCCCTTCAGAGCGATGGCAAAGTTAATCAGCCCAAAAAACATGTGCGCTTTGTCGAGGCTGGGCAGGTGTGTGTTCTCCCCATATCTACAGACGAAAATTAGCTATGAAGCTTGATGGAGGCCTCTGCATCCTTGACTTTCACTAGCTCTATCCCCGAGCAGTTCCTGTGACTACGAGCTCCTTTCTCCCCGGATCTGCTGCTCTGATCGGTGCCTGTCCTTTTATACACAGAAGAGGCATTTGAACTCGCATAGAAGCCCTCCCGTTTGCCTCTCCCACACACACTAGTGGTGTGCACCGTCTTCCCGCCCTTTAGCCACTATGATGGACAGCTCACTCGAGGGACCCTGGCACCCTTTGGCGCAATGGTAAAGTTAATCAGCCCCCAATAAATGTGCGTTTTGTCCAGGCTGGGCAGGTGTGTGTTCTCCCCATATCTACTGTCGAAAATTAGCTATGATGCTTGATGGAGTCCTTTGATCCTTGACTTTCACGAGCTCTATCCCCGTGCAGTTCCTGTGACCACGAGCTTCTTTCTCCCCAGGTCTGCTGCTCTGATCGGTGCCTGTCCTTTTATACACAGAAGAGGCATGTGAACTCGCATAGAAGCCCGCCCGTTTCCCACCCCCCACACACACTAGTGGTGTGCACCGTCTTCCCGCCCTTTAGCAACTATGATGGACAGCGCACTCGAGGGACCTTGGCACCCTTCAGCGCGATGGTAAAGTTAATCAGCCCCCCAAAAAATTGTGTTTTGTCTAGGGTGGGCATGTGTGTGTTCTCCCCATATCTACCGTCGAAAATTAGCTATGATGCTTGATGGAGGCCTTTGCATCCTTGACTTTCACGAGCTCTATCCCCGTGCAGTTCCTGTGACCACGAGTTTCTTTATCCCCGGCTGCTCTGATCGGTGCCTGTCCTTTTAATTCACACAAGAGCCATGTGAACTCACATAGAAGCCCCCCCGTTTGCCTACCTCCACACACACTAGCGGTGGTGCAAAATCACAAAATAATCTGCAATTTCGTGGGGAAATCTGCAAATTTGCGGATTATGTTGCGATTTCGTGCAAATTCGCGAACCGCTGATTCGCAAAATTCGCCCATACTTATTTCAGGGGAGCTGGGGATGAAGTCTTTATGTCTCTGAGACTTCAGAACAGGGGGCCAGCACACACAAGCCTTTGGAGATTCTTCATCAAGTAGGTTTCTCAGCAAAGTTCCAGTCTATGTCCTTTAACTAGGGCACTTAATTCGTTAAGTTGTTTTTCCATATTCCCTAGTCTCTTTTCGATGGTGGCAAGATGGGCAGATATAATTTCCCCAACCTTTGTTATAAGTTGATTTGTTGAGGAGCAGTCTTTGCATGACCCCTCCTTAGGGGACGGGTCTCCTTTGTGACTTGATCCTGCATTAGGTTTTTTACTAGCCTTTTTTTGGTTATTGGGTGGGTTTTTCCCCTGCTTTCTCTGGGGAAGAGGGCTTCCGTTGGATATAGATATATTTGAGCCTTGGGGCTGTTTCTGCTTCTGTATCGCTCCTTCCCTTAACCCTCGCAATGCTCTTGAGGTAGGGGTCGAATCCACGAGTATATGTGTAGTGACTAAATCTCGAGAAGGGGAAGAATTTTTAGCCATGGGATCAAGGTCAGTGGACAAAATTGGGTCAATAGCATGATCACATGTAGTCTCTGTTAGTGAGATAGGAAGTACTTGAGATTCTACAATAGGTATTATATCCGAGTTCTCAGGAAAGCTCATTACTGGGATAGAGTTTGTAACGAGATCCAGTTCTGTATTAAAGTTATCAGTAACGTCTAAATTAGGTGATTTCTCCAGACTCCGTAATGAGTCTGAGAGAAGTTGTGTTACTGATAAATCCACGGTGTTAGGCATGGTGTGGATCTCTACGCTGGCACTGATTACGGAGACGCCATCAGCAAGGTTATTCCTATTGGGTGTATTTGCTGTGGCAAGGAGACCCAAGGAAGAGCGTTTAGCTTGGGCCAGTTCCAGGGAGACTCTTCGCTCCGATAAAGAAATGCCGTGATCAATTGCTTCCTTGGCCTTGAAGATGAAATTATCAATTGGCCCGGTAACTTTCCCAGCTCCTGCAGCGGTCTTGCTGCGACTGCCCCTTGTGGACATTGCAAAGGAAGTGACGATTTAATCTCCGATAGGGGCAGTGTAAGTAGAGAACTTACTTGAGGAGTGTTCTGAATTGGTGGGTGTCAGCGGGGTGGCCCGTCCCGTCCTCTGAAGTCCTCGGACAGCCTCAGACGGCCCGCCCTTTGCCCCGGCTTCGCCCCGGGCGTCCCGCTCGCGTCCCGCGACGCTGAGGGCTTCCTTGTTTATAGTGCCCCTCCCGGCGCGTATACCGCGTCGGGGAACGCGCCGCCGCTGAGCCTGATGGGATTTGTAGTCCCGAGGCGGCGGCGCGACTGGTGGCGGGAAAAGCTAGTCCTTGGCTGGTCCGCTGTTACTCCCTGTGCGCTCTCCCAAGCTGGCGCTGTCAGGTAGAGTGGTGATTCCGACTTATTCTGCACTCAAAATCCGAGATTGCCTCCCCCTGCTCCACCGAGGGCTTCCTTGTTTATAGTGCCCCTCCCGGCGCGTATACCGCGTCGGGGAACGCGCCGCCGCTGAGCCTGATGGGATTTGTAGTCCCGAGGCGGCGGCGCGACTGGTGGCGGGAAAAGCTAGTCCTTGGCTGGTCCGCTGTTACTCCCTGTGCGCTCTCCCAAGCTGGCGCTGTCAGGTAGAGTGGTGATTCCGACTTATTCTGCACTCAAAATCCGAGATTGCCTCCCCCCAGTCATACATTCATTGCAAATCCCTAACACACCAGCACACCCATACCCATATCTCGATATAACAAATACAAAGAATTTCAAACAACAAAAACAACCAATTGTATACTTGATTGGCCCTACAAAAAAGGTTGATGCATTTCAAACCCCTTCACATATGGGGTTCTCTCCAGGACCCAAAAGCTTATTCTGAACTGCGAGATCAGTCGATCTCTACTATGTTCTTAACACCCAATCACTCGTTGGTTCAATTTAATTGGCGGACTGTAAGCCTGGAGCGGCTGAGAGGATAAAGGCACCGGCGCTGGCTCCTGCGAGAGTGCACCTGCTGTGGGTATCCAAAGAACGGGACCGTAAACCGTGGCGAGAAGCAGACGAACAGACAAACGTGCAGCGAGCCGTGAAAAATGGAATCTTAAGAAATAACTGTGGGCCAAAATACTATCTAAAATACAGGGCAATTAAGGAATCACGTCTGGACGTGCATCATGTTTTTTTGACCTACTGGCTTACAGTCTGCCACTGTACCCTGCACACTACACCCTGCCCATGTGGGTACCTTGGGCCTACCAGAGGGGTGTCTTACATGTAAGAAAAGGGATAGGGATTGTTAGGGCCAGGCAAGTGGGTGCACTTCCCAGATCGACATTGCGGTTGAAAATTGCACACAGACACTGCAGTAGCAGGTCTAAGGTACATTTAGAGGACTACTCATGTGGGTGGCACAATATGTATTGCATGCCCACTGGTAGCATTTGATTTACAGTCCCTGGCATGTTCAGTTCACTTTACTAGGGACTTACCAATAAATCAAATATACCAATTAGGGAGAACCTCTAGGAACCGGGTGGCATGGTCCCCCATGACCAAGATATACCTGTTGCATAAAGCTGTCTTGGGTTCCCATGGCCCCACAATATCAATGCCCACCCATTTGAAAGAGGTTCTCACCACAGGAAAGGGTTGGAGGGGAGTCTTACATTTCCCTCTACTCTTGTTGCTTGCCTGGCAAGTCTGACACGTCCTACAATGTGTGTGTCAGTTTGCTTCTGCATTTCAGGCCAAAAGAAGTGGGTGACAAGCATATGAAAGGTCTTGTTGGTCCCCAGATGTCCTTCCAAAGTCACATCATGAGCTACACCAAATAGGAAGGTTCTGAAGAACTGCGGTACCACCAGCATATAGGATGACCCAGGTTCAGCAACCTTGAGCTCACTGTATAGGAGACAATTCTCCCAATAAATCCAATGTGATCCAGTCTGATCATCTGCTGCCTGGTTTGCAGCCTACCTCAGCACACCCTGAAGAATAGGGCACTCGGGGCGTGGCCATAGCCAACAGGAATGGCCGCAAGATTGCGAGGCTCCGCAGCCCTCGCCCGTCATCTTGCCACAATCCTGAGAAAAAATCGACTCTAAACTCAGCGGCAAGCAGACCTCAAACCCCAAAGGCGGCCAGACCCGGCTGATCACAGCCTTAGTGCCTGACGGTGCAGACAAATCTAACGACGGATCAGGTGCCCGCATCCGCCTCAAAAGACATCACGCTTCAAGACATCATGACCACAATTAATGGAGTGCGTACCTCATGAATTGATGTTGTGAATGTAGAGGTCTCACTCATAAGAGCGGACCTAACCGAACTAACGAAAGAGACCTCCCAACTCAAACGAGAAGTACAGCAACTGCAAGAAGCACATGCCAAAATGGAGATGCAACTAGACGATTGCGAAGGGCGGGTGAGGCAAAACAATGTGCGCATCCTGGCGGTCCCAGAACGGGCTGAAGGTTCGGCAACCGATCTCTTTGTAGAGGACTTGATTTCTAATTGTCTAAAACCAAAGGGACTGTCCAACTACTTCAATATTGAACGGGCTCATTGAAATCTGAGGGGACGACCTAAGCCTGGAGCTCCATCTCAGCCAATTATTGCTAGAGTCTTAAAATTCCAAGATCGTGATGCTATTCTTCAGGCCGTACGTTCTAGCCCGCCAGTTACTATAAAGAACAGCGCCATCACAATCTTTCCAGATTTCACCATGAAAGTTCAAAACCAACAGCAGTTTTTTAACGGTTAAGAAGGCGCTGAGAGATCTAGACATCAAGTATGCAATGCTCTTCCCAGCAAAGCTGAGTGTGGTAGCGGAGGGTAAGATCTGGTTCTTCTCCACCGCCAAGGAAACCTAGGAATGGCTTGAGGGATGGTGCCGAGTGGGAAGACCTGCCAACAAGAAACCCAATGGTCTGTGACAAAACCGACCGAAGCCCACCACTGGGTGCCAGACCGAGTCCACCATTATGGACAATGATCCGCCCCCGGGAGCTGAAGAACAATTGGACCCTGACTCTCCTATGGGTCAAGAACCACAGTTAAGTGACTCGGGCTACTCTTGTGTTATATCCATGAGTGACTGTTTGGGGTCCCTGGTTGGGGTGTTCAGTTGGGGCAATGCTGAATTGTGAAATTGGACAAAGTATGCTTACCTACTGACTCTCTGGAAAAGGGGGAGGTATAACTTTTCTATTGTATCCGCTCTATGGCCTACTCTGGGAGGGGGTTCGAGCTTTTTTGTGCAACGTGTTCACTGAATAATGTTCAGATTTGGGTGGGGGTGGCTGCTTACCAAGCACCTTTGTTTTATGGGGAGGGCGACAGGCACTCTGCTTTGTTGGGGAGGGGGTAGTTTTAGATCCACTAGCAGGGGTAGGACGTTGTGGGGTGGGAGGGAGATTATGTTTTGATTTGTACTCAAAGTTTGTAGTCCGCAACGATGCACCCAGTCATCAATACTATTGTCACTCACACTTAACATGGCTTCCAGCCGTTCTCCAACATCTGTTCACCAAATACAGTCCTGTCTCTGACACATGGAGGGGGAGGCAGGCTACGATCTGGGTTGGGGCCCACATTTCCACACTTTCATTTAAACTATGGCTACTACCTCCGTTGAGACATCATTGTCAGCGCTGACGTGGAATGGCAATGGATTGGGGGACAAGTTGAAATGGGGCCTAGTACTGCAATATCTCCAGCGGCATGCCCTTGATCTAGACCTGGTACAGGAAACTCACTAGGTGGGTAATAATTGTAAAGCCCTGTCCCGCTGGGGTTACAAACTCCTTGTTCATGGGGGGTACACTTCCGGGTCCAGGGGTACAGGTATTCTGTTCAAAAGAAGTTTTGCACTTACACCAAATCGTACAAGGGCGAACCCACAGGGTAGATTTGCAGTCTTGGAGGCTAGCTGGGAGGGGAAACCCCTCAATGTTGTTTCAGTTTACATCCCGTCAGCTCTGGGTAGGGAGGAGTTGGTCGACCTGGGTAAACTCCTGTTGGGCCTCCCAGAGGGGTCCGCCTATTCTGGGGTGGGATTTTAATATAACTCCAAATGACCTAGTATATGCCCGGCGCACCCCCCACACCGCTCTCGTACACAAATGTCAGACTTTTTCACAGCCATGGGTGTCATTGACATATGGCGCTATTTCCATACGGACCTGACACAATACACCTTCCATCCGGGTGCTCATGGCAATCACTCCAGGATGGATTTTTTCCTGACCCATTCAGTCCATATTGGTAACTTCCGGAAACAACACTGTCTGCCCCGGGGATCTCAGAACACTCCCTGGTGTGTGTGAAGAACTCACACATTATCATTGGCGACAATGCAACACCATTGTTATCAATCCCTGGCTGCTTCGTATCCCAGTTGTTAAAGAGAGCCTGATGTTACAGACCGAGAATTACTTCAAGGAAAACGTCGGGTTGGTGGACTCGGCTCAGACGGTATGGAAGACCTTTAAACCTGTGGTAAAGTGTCAAGTGCTGGCTCTCAAGGTGGGATATACTAGGAAACAAAATGTACATCTAGAACAGCTTGAATGAGAAGTGTTGCAACTTGAAATGGCACATTCCTGAACCCCTAGGGAAAGTACGGAACATAGCTTAGTTACGAAACAACTTGAATATAAAATCCTAGCCAGGCAGCAGGAGAGTGCAGGCCTTCTGGCCACACCCTAAAAGCTTTATGAACTTGGAGATAGGGCGGGCAAGCTGCTCGCATGGTTGGAGAAAAGGGAGCAATCGAAGAGGTGGGTACCTTCTCTTATAGATGATAACATGCAGACGGTATCGGACCCCCAGGCAATTGCAGAGGCCTTTGCAGATCATCCGGAGCGGACATACACACCGTCAGCTAGGGCACCAGCGGATGTCTCTCACCACCTACTGGTGGACATGCGTCTGGAGAAAGAGACGAGTTTGAGGCCGATCTCTCGGATGAGGAGATAGGCTCAGCATACAATGGAGGAATGCCATGGGACCCAATGGGGTTCCAATAGAATTTCTTAAGGTTACTGTCTGGATTGTCATGCCCCACCTGAGGGGCATGTACAATGAGAGCTATGAAAAAGGGATCTTACAGGAGGATCAATGACTGGCATCTATTGTGGTTTTCCGTAAGCTGGGTAAACCCGCAGAAAGTTGCTATTCCTATAGACTGATTTCCCTGATTAACGCCGAAGCCAAAATTCTCGTGAAACTCCTGGCTGCCTGCCTTACTCCACTCCTCCCATCACTGGTCCATGCTGACCAGTCTAGTTTTATGCCTAATCAAAACAATGCACTAAATATCTGTCGCCTCCACAATGTCCTGGGCGGTAAACACGTCACAGCAGAAGAGGCGGTGGTGCTGTCTTTGGACGCCAAGATGGCGTTTGACTCCATTGAGTGGCCATGCCTCTTCGAGGTGCTGCGACCCTTCGGGTGTGGCTCAAAATTCCTGGGATGGGTCAAGCTGCTGTATACAGACCTTAAAGGTCTAGTAAAGGTTAATAACCGCCTCTCACGGACTTTCTCACTGACAAGGGGCATGAGACAGGGGTGCCTCCTGTCCCCACTGATTTTTTCTTTCATCTTGAAGCCGCTGGCATTGTGGGTCTGATCCAGTGTTAAGAGGGTTGAAATTTGCGGAAGGGACGTAAGACAGAATATCCCTCTACACCGATGATATTCTCCGGTATCTGGCATCTCCAAAAAGATCAGTGCATAGACTTCTAAATATCTACACTAAAGTGGCAAGTACTCAGGGTACTCCAATAATTGGTCCAAATCCATGATTTTCGCCGTCCATGGCTGGCTCCCTGCGCTCCCATCCGACTGTGACATTGAAATACCAACTGATGGATTTCAGTACATGGGGATCTATGTCACCCCTGATCCCATACTGTTGCAAGCTAAAAACCTAGCTGCGCCTCTGGACAGGCTGTGTGTCAGCTTTAAACACTGGCAAACGCTGCCCCTTTCCCTGTTGGGCAGCACCGCGCTTTACAAAATGTTAGCTCTTCCCCGATTCCTGTTTATACTCCAGAATTGCCCATACAAGATTCCCGATTCATATTTTAACAATATCGATAGTGAGGTCCGGACTCTACTGTGGGACGGGAGGGCGCCCCGTATTGCTTTGGCTAAACTAATCAAGGGCTGGTACGACGGAGGGATAGCGCTCCCGGATATGCTTTTGTATTATTGGGCTTCGCAGCTGGTGGTGGTGAACCACTGGATGTACTGCCCCGACAGACCCAGCCTTTCTTTTAGACAGTTATCAAATGGGTCATGTTGGCTACCTGGGGGCCCTCTACTCGAAGGCGGGGAGGGGGCGATATCTGGGCCCTACGGCCCTCACAGTGGATGTCTGGCATCGGGCAAATGGGAGACAAGGCTGGCTTGATGTGTTGACTAGGGCTTCCCCACTATGGTCGGTCCAAAGGCTGGGTACCCTCTGCAGCCAACCCGGTTTTGACAGATGGAATACTATAGGCATCTCGACAATAGGTCACCTATAGAAAAAGGGTCATATTCTGCAATTCACAGAACTACAAACGGAATATCAGCTCGTACACAGAGAGGTCTTTCGCTATCTCCAGATCTGACATGATCTCACGACAGCCCTCCGTGGGGTCGAGGAACTACTGGAATCAGCTCCCCTCGAGGATCGTCTCCTTTCTGAATCACTGCCAAAAAAAGCAGTGTCGCTTACATACCGAAGCTCTGCAATAATTTACCAGACCAGTTTCAATCCCTCAGAGATAAATGGCAAAAGGATCTGGGGCAGCTCGAGGATGATGACTGGCAAGCAGCATCGATGTCCCCTAGGGAAGTGGCTATCACGCTCATGCTCCGCTTTGTCCAATTAAAGGTCCTACATAGAGCCTACATTACAGGTATCACCCTTGTAAAAATCAGGAGGCGACAGGACTCCTTGTGTCTCCATTGCTGCAATGGGGATGCAACCTTCTATCTCATCATATGTGACTGCCCACCTCTACAGGCCCTATGGGAGAGGGAAACACAGCTCATGCAACTAGCACTGCACAAGGACTTTAACCCTGGGCGTAGTTTGCGTAGTAGCGATATGCGCAGCTAGGCGAAGTGCACTTCTCACTACACAAGCTACGTGTAGTTATACGAACTTCGTAGTCCGGTAGGGAAAATGCTGATCGCACTGATTGCACAGTGCCGGATGCTTGTCTGCACTGTGCAATCATTGCAAACGACATCTTGCACAGTGCAAGCGGTTGTTTTCTGCCGCTCGAGTAGATTTGTACTCGAGCGGCAGCTTTCTCAACGTGGACTGGAAGCATAAGCGACCACTCGCAATGAGAAACCTGACCTCCCCGCATTGAGAATATCGCAGAGAGGTTTCTTTTCCACGCTTGAGATCAGCAACTTAATGTTGCTGATCGCGAACCAGGAAAAAGACTCGCCGGGATGGTGATCTTGCTCGCTCGCAGTCGCCAACTTGACGTTGAGGACAATGAGCGAGTGAAAAGAGCCTGCTAAGCTACGGGATTTTGCATTGTGCTACATGCAATTCGCATAGCGTGTAGTTGCGCAAACTACGCACGCTTAGCGAGCGTAGCGTAGTGTTCCGCCCAGGGTTAAAGAACATCACTCTGATACCACAGATTGGGCTCCTCAACATTTGGGAGGTGACGGACCTTACCGAGATTGAGCAGCAGAGCTACCAAATGGGGGCTGCGGACATTCCAATCTCTAGAACTTGGGCAAGAGACCTAGATAAATGCATGATTGCAGAAAAAGAGGTTTTTAAGTCTAGAGGTTGCCCTCGGTAGTGGGATAGGAAATGCAGAAAATGGAATGCACATAGTGGGGACTTGTGTGTATCGCCAAGCACTGAAATGGAAATGTCAGAACACTGATTGGACAAAAGGGATACCGAAGGCTAAGAGACACCGATATTTTGGTGGATAACGTTTGAAGAAAACTTGTACTTGTCGATGTATTGATGATGACTGTATATGTGACTGGTGCTGCCAGTGGGTCAGCTCAGGCTAGTCTCCCAGTTTGGCCACTTGCTCCCTTGTAGGTTCCAGGACATCTACCTCAAGGTCTGCCTCCTTCTGGACTGTGGGAACTTCTGGGGTGGGTTTCCTGCCCCCCTACCCCTCTTCTTTCTGGCAGGCACTTGGGCCACTGTTTTAGTTTGTTCCCAACTCTAAAACCCTTACTCTTTCTCTGTTTAACACTGTTTCAAGCTTCAGGTCCTCTTGAGTACCCCTACTGGCGGCCTTGACCGAGTGGTCACACATGCCCACACAGGCAGACCCAGCATCTCCAAATGAGCCAGGCTTTCCACCTCCTTCCAAGGGGAAATCTCCAACCTATTGCCAAGCCAACAGTCAACAGGCATGGATGGACTCACAATGACCTTCAAAGGACCTGAGACCCCCAACAATCAAAGGAGACCTGCACCACCTTACACAGGTGCTCAAAGTTGTCTGCAGCAACTACAGGGTGAAGTATACTGGGGATGGCCTGCTCCTCAGACACCCATCGACACCTGACAGATGTCACACTGGCTCCTGTTTCGCAAAGTGCTTGCAACTTCCTTCCATTTATGGTCAGCCACTGCAGGAACATTTTAGTGTTATCCGGCAGGGAGGTTTTCTACACCATATCTCTAACTCCAATGAAATAAGGCTCATCACAGCTGGCTCCCACCATCACAAGGAACCAACTCCTTCCCCAGCACAACACTAACTAACCCCAGTGACAGTGTACCAGTGGGTGTTGGTGGCGGATAGGGGCACCTGAGATCCTTACCATATGCATAACACTTGAATGGATCCCGATTGTTTGGACTACCCCTAGGGGGCCATGTATTCTTATCACTGGGGGCTGGGAAACTTTATTCTGGGAACCACCTTGGGGCCCTTTAGACAACTCCTTTTGGTTACCCTTGTCCCCCCACTCTTCTGCTGGGGACCCTGCCCACCTTTGACTGGCTTCCCCCTATACCCCTTGTGGACCCTGACACTCACCCAGCGGTCCGCCTCCTGAGTAAGCTTCCTGGTGTAAGTCAGCTTACTATCCATCAGCTGCTGGCACAGCTCTGGAAAACAAGGAGTACTCAAGTGTTCCCAACCAATCAGATTGTACAATCCCTGGCTATCAGTTACCTTGCTGCCCTTTATCCAACCATCCAGTGCTATACAATACAGATTCACACATTTCACCATGTATTTGAGTCAAGCTTTTTTAAAAGACCTAAACTTTTCCCTGTACTTCTCAGTTGTGAGCCCATACCTGGGGCATAAAGCCTCTTTGATACTGGGGTAGGTCAGAGCACCGGCCCCCTACAAAGGTGTGGTCTCAAAGTTTTTCTACAGGCCCGCCCCACCCAATGATCTTCAGGTTCCTTATTCATAAGCAGTGCTGCCTCATAAGATGCAAACCAAGCATAAATATCCTCACACTTCTGGAAATTCTGCACTAGGTCTTTGGGAATGTATACCATACACACTTGCACCTACTGTAGGCTGCCACTATTTGTACGGGACTCCACCTGTTTTGCCTGATGTCCAGTTCTCTCATGCTCAATTTATGCGCCAAAAGCCATTTTTTTATTCCAAGGAACAAGCGTTCTTGCTCTCCTCTGCCTTTTCCTGTAACCTCAAGACCTCCAACTCATGATCCCTGGCCCCTTACCTTGCCTCCATTTTCTCTGGAGTCATATTCCTGGAAGAATGATTGCTGCTAGTCATAAAGGCTACGCTCCCAACAGCCAAATCCTGGGATTTGAAGCTGCCCTCTGGCACAACCCTATCCACATCTAAATTATCTGACTCCAAGCTTCTCTGACCTCCCACCAGGCACTCAAGGACTTCTGCAGCTCCTCTTTCATAGAGGTGCTTTTAATGGGGCATTCAACGTGTTTGCAAAATTGCTTGAGCTGATATACTTTGTATGTATACAACATTTCAATGCTAAACCCCAAATCTGCTTCCTCTGCTGATTTACCAATTAGAGACATGGTGTGTGGATACTTCAAGGGTCAGATCAAAAAT
This sequence comes from Lissotriton vulgaris, assembly GCF_964263255.1. Taxonomy (NCBI): domain Eukaryota; kingdom Metazoa; phylum Chordata; class Amphibia; order Caudata; family Salamandridae; genus Lissotriton; species Lissotriton vulgaris. The sequence goes on from NW_028244489.1 coordinate 68,374, forward strand.
AGAACCAAAAACACAGTATGTTTTTGCATGGTGGTCTGCACTAAACTAGTGATGTACACCAATAACTGTGGGTCAAGTATAAATACAAGCTCAAATCCTCACCACTGGCCACCAATATTAGAACTGAGAATCTCCAATTGGCAGAGGTATGCACCTTTGTCCAAGTAGGGACCCTTGCTTCTAGTCAGGGTAAGTGGGGATACACACTTCAGATAACCACTGCTTTCCCCCTCGGTAGCTTGGCACGATCAGACAAGCTTATCCCAAAGGCAATGTGTAAAGTATTTGTACTCAAAACACACAGTAACACAGTGATAACACCACAAATAGGTACCACCCCAGTATATAAAAAATGAAGTATCTTTATCTAAACTCAACGTGTCTAAAATGAGAAAAATCCAACATACATGTAATAAAAAAGCACTTCAAACAGTTATTTGCAAATAAAGTTTGTAGAAAACAAATAGCTCCACCTGGGGCTATTGCGACGTTGTGACAGCAATAAATCCAAAGTACGGCACCGACTGAGAGGTGCACAGTGTCGGGCACGGAGTCAAGTGGACCCCCAAACAGTACCTTTGGGTAAAGAAGTTTATGACATTGCACAGCATCGTGGAGAAGAGGCTTAAGTGCCAAGGTCGAGGCTAACTCCTTGGCTGCCACGGGGAAGGGAGGCGTTGTATCAGTGAGGAGGCAATGTGTCAAATACAGGACTTGGGAAGTCGTTTGCATTGTTGGTGAGGCATTGGATCCAGTGAGGCGATGCGTAGTCAGCGAGTTTGTGGCATCACCCTCGGCGGTTATTGGCACCGCAAAAACAGGATACAGGCGCTGGCAATGAAGGAGTTGGTGCAAGTGCTGGCGTTGGGAATGCTGATAGCTACTGGGGCCAGCAGGCATCAAAGGGCATTTGACCTGCGGTGTAGGCCTGGCAGTGGGTTGTGCACTTCACAAGCTGTGCCCCGGGCCTCTGTGCAGGTCACAGCTTCACGGCAGCATTGCTGATGACATTAGAGATTGCTTTTCTTACTTCTCTTAGGTTTCTTCCAATTCTCAACTGCTGGAATAACCTCCAGAGGTCCAACACGGGAACAGGGACCTCCTGACATGTCATAACTCTCAGCAGTGGATTTCAGGGTAAGTATGGGCGGAAAAATAGTACCGCTCGCGAATTTGCAGATTTTCCGTGATTTCGCGATCTGCGAATCGCTGAAAAATCTGCGAATTCGCGAGTGGGATGAATTTTGCTCAGGAAGCACTTACAGGGTTACTGCAGGTGCCCAAGTTGAAGCTAATTTGAAGCTAATTTCTTTGTAACCATTTACAAAATGGTTACAAAGAAATTAACTTCAACTTGGGCACCTGCTGTACTTGCAACTATTCTCTGACCCTGCTCTGACCCTCGAATGGACAACGAGGCTCCTGCAGGAAGCACTTACAGATATAGATAAAGCAGGTGCCTGAGTTGAAGATCAAATTCAATAACTCCTTAATCAGCCCAAAAAAAATGTGCGTTTTGTCGAGGCTGGGCAGGTGTGTGTTCTTCCCATATCTACCGTCGAAAATTAGCTATGATGCTTGATGGAGGCCTTTGCATCCTTGACTTTCACGAGCTCTATCCCCGTGCAGTTCCTGTGACAACAAGCTTCTTTCTCCCCGGATCTGCTGCTCTGATCGGTGCCTGTCCTTTCATACACAGAAGAGGCATGTGAGCTCGCATAGAAGCCTGCCCGTTTGCCCCCCCACACACACTAGTGGTGTGCACCGTCTTCCCGCCCTTTAGCTACTATGATGGACAGCTCACTCGAGGGACCCCAGCGCCCTTCAGAGTGATGGCAAAGTTAATCAGCCCAAAAAACATGTGCGCTTTGTCGAGGCTGGGCAGGTGTGTGTTCTCCCCATATCTACAGACGAAAATTAGCTATGAAGCTTGATGGAGGCCTCTGCATCCTTGACTTTCACTAGCTCTATCCCCGAGCAGTTCCTGTGACTACGAGCTCCTTTCTCCCCGGATCTGCTGCTCTGATCGGTGCCTGTCCTTTTATACACAGAAGAGGCATTTGAACTCGCATAGAAGCCCTCCCGTTTGCCTCTCCCACACACACTAGTGGTGTGCACCGTCTTCCCGCCCTTTAGCCACTATGATGGACAGCTCACTCGAGGGACCCTGGCACCCTTTGGCGCAATGGTAAAGTTAATCAGCCCCCAATAAATGTGCGTTTTGTCCAGGCTGGGCAGGTGTGTGTTCTCCCCATATCTACTGTCGAAAATTAGCTATGATGCTTGATGGAGTCCTTTGATCCTTGACTTTCACGAGCTCTATCCCCGTGCAGTTCCTGTGACCACGAGCTTCTTTCTCCCCAGGTCTGCTGCTCTGATCGGTGCCTGTCCTTTTATACACAGAAGAGGCATGTGAACTCGCATAGAAGCCCGCCCGTTTCCCACCCCCCACACACACTAGTGGTGTGCACCGTCTTCCCGCCCTTTAGCAACTATGATGGACAGCGCACTCGAGGGACCTTGGCACCCTTCAGCGCGATGGTAAAGTTAATCAGCCCCCCAAAAAATTGTGTTTTGTCTAGGGTGGGCATGTGTGTGTTCTCCCCAAATCTACCGTCGAAAATTAGCTATGATGCTTGATGGAGGCCTTTGCATCCTTGACTTTCACGAGCTCTATCCCCGTGCAGTTCCTGTGACCACGAGTTTCTTTATCCCCGGCTGCTCTGATCGGTGCCTGTCCTTTTAATTCACACAAGAGCCATGTGAACTCACATAGAAGCCCCCCCGTTTGCCTACCTCCACACACACTAGCGGTGGTGCAAAATCACAAAATAATCTGCAATTTCGTGGGGAAATCTGCAAATTTGCGGATTATGTTGCGATTTCGTGCAAATTCGCGAACCGCTGATTCGCAAAATTCGCCCATACTTATTTCAGGGGAGCTGGGGATGAAGTCTTTATGTCTCTGAGACTTCAGAACAGGGGGCCAGCACACACAAGCCTTTGGAGATTCTTCATCAAGTAGGTTTCTCAGCAAAGTTCCAGTCTATGTCCTTTAACTAGGGCACTTAATTCGTTAAGTTGTTTTTCCATATTCCCTAGTCTCTTTTCGATGGTGGCAAGATGGGCAGATATAATTTCCCCAACCTTTGTTATAAGTTGATTTGTTGAGGAGCAGTCTTTGCATGACCCCTCCTTAGGGGACGGGTCTCCTTTGTGACTTGATCCTGCATTAGGTTTTTTACTAGCCTTTTTTTGGTTATTGGGTGGGTTTTTCCCCTGCTTTCTCTGGGGAAGAGGGCTTCCGTTGGATATAGATATATTTGAGCCTTGGGGCTGTTTCTGCTTCTGTATCGCTCCTTCCCTTAACCCTCGCAATGCTCTTGAGGTAGGGGTCGAATCCACGAGTATATGTGTAGTGACTAAATCTCGAGAAGGGGAAGAGTTTTTAGCCATGGGATCAAGGTCAGTGGACAAAATTGGGTCAATAGCATGATCACATGTAGTCTCTGTTAGTGAGATAGGAAGTACTTGAGATTCTACAATAGGTATTATATCCGAGTTCTCAGGAAAGCTCATTACTGGGATAGAGTTTGTAACGAGATCCAGTTCTGTATTAAAGTTATCAGTAACGTCTAAATTAGGTGATTTCTCCAGACTCCGTAATGAGTCTGAGAGAAGTTGTGTTACTGATAAATCCACGGTGTTAGGCATGGTGTGGATCTCTACGCTGGCACTGATTACGGAGACGCCATCAGCAAGGTTATTCCTATTGGGTGTATTTGCTGTGGCAAGGAGACCCAAGGAAGAGCGTTTAGCTTGGGCCAGTTCCAGGGAGACTCTTCGCTCCGATAAAGAAATGCCGTGATCAATTGCTTCCTTGGCCTTGAAGATGAAATTATCAATTGGCCCGGTAACTTTCCCAGCTCCTGCAGCGGTCTTGCTGCGACTGCCCCTTGTGGACATTGCAAAGGAAGTGACGATTTAATCTCCGATAGGGGCAGTGTAAGTAGAGAACTTACTTGAGGAGTGTTCTGAATTGGTGGGTGTCAGCGGGGTGGCCCGTCCCGTCCTCTGAAGTCCTCGGACAGCCTCAGACGGCCCGCCCTTTGCCCCGGCTTCGCCCCGGGCGTCCCGCTCGCGTCCCGCGACGCTGAGGGCTTCCTTGTTTATAGTGCCCCTCCCGGCGCGTATACCGCGTCGGGGAACGCGCCGCCGCTGAGCCTGATGGGATTTGTAGTCCCGAGGCGGCGGCGCGACTGGTGGCGGGAAAAGCTAGTCCTTGGCTGGTCCGCTGTTACTCCCTGTGCGCTCTCCCAAGCTGGCGCTGTCAGGTAGAGTGGTGATTCCGACTTATTCTGCACTCAAAATCCGAGATTGCCTCCCCCTGCTCCACCGAGGGCTTCCTTGTTTATAGTGCCCCTCCCGGCGCGTATACCGCGTCGGGGAACGCGCCGCCGCTGAGCCTGATGGGATTTGTAGTCCCGAGGCGGCGGCGCGACTGGTGGCGGGAAAAGCTAGTCCTTGGCTGGTCCGCTGTTACTCCCTGTGCGCTCTCCCAAGCTGGCGCTGTCAGGTAGAGTGGTGATTCCGACTTATTCTGCACTCAAAATCCGAGATTGCCTCCCCCCAGTCATACATTCATTGCAAATCCCTAACACACCAGCACACCCATACCCATATCTCGATATAACAAATACAAAGAATTTCAAACAACAAAAACAACCAATTGTATACTTGATTGGCCCTACAAAAAAGGTTGATGCATTTCAAACCCCTTCACATATGGGGTTCTCTCCAGGACCCAAAAGCTTATTCTGAACTGCGAGATCAGTCGATCTCTACTATGTTCTTAACACCCAATCACTCGTTGGTTCAATTTAATTGGCGGACTGTAAGCCTGGAGCGGCTGAGAGGATAAAGGCACCGGCGCTGGCTCCTGCGAGAGTGCACCTGCTGTGGGTATCCAAAGAACGGGACCGTAAACCGTGGCGAGAAGCAGACGAACAGACAAACGTGCAGCGAGCCGTGAAAAATGGAATCTTAAGAAATAACTGTGGGCCAAAATACTATCTAAAATACAGGGCAATTAAGGAATCACGTCTGGACGTGCATCATGTTTTTTTGACCTACTGGCTTACAGTCTGCCACTGTACCCTGCACACTACACCCTGCCCATGTGGGTACCTTGGGCCTACCAGAGGGGTGTCTTACATGTAAGAAAAGGGATAGGGATTGTTAGGGCCAGGCAAGTGGGTGCACTTCCCAGATCGACATTGCGGTTGAAAATTGCACACAGACACTGCAGTAGCAGGTCTAAGGTACATTTAGAGGACTACTCATGTGGGTGGCACAATCTGTATTGCATGCCCACTGGTAGCATTTGATTTACAGTCCCTGGCATGTTCAGTTCACTTTACTAGGGACTTACCAATAAATCAAATATACCAATTAGGGAGAACCTCTAGGAACCGGGTGGCATGGTCCCCCATGACCAAGATATACCTGTTGCATAAAGCTGTCTTGGGTTCCCATGGCCCCACAATATCAATGCCCACCCATTTGAAAGAGGTTCTCACCACAGGAAAGGGTTGGAGGGGAGTCTTACATTTCCCTCTACTCTTGCTGCTTGCCTGGCAAGTCTGACACGTCCTACAATGTGTGTGTCAGTTTGCTTCTGCATTTCAGGCCAAAAGAAGTGGGTGACAAGCATATGAAAGGTCTTGTTGGTCCCCAGATGTCCTTCCAAAGTCACATCATGAGCTACACCAAATAGGAAGGTTCTGAAGAACTGCGGTACCACCAGCATATAGGATGACCCAGGTTCAGCAACCTTGAGCTCACTGTATAGGAGACAATTCTCCCAATAAATCCAATGTGATCCAGTCTGATCATCTGCTGCCTGGTTTGCAGCCTACCTCAGCACACCCTGAAGAATAGGGCACTCGGGGCGTGGCCATAGCCAACAGGAATGGCCGCAAGCTTGCGAGGCTCCGCAGCCCTCGCCCGTCATCTTGCCACAATCCTGAGAAAAAATCGACTCTAAACTCAGCGGCAAGCAGACCTCAAACCCCAAAGGCGGCCAGACCCGGCTGATCACAGCCTTAGTGCCTGACGGTGCAGACAAATCTAACGACGGATCAGGTGCCCGCATCCGCCTCAAAAGACATCACGCTTCAAGACATCATGACCACAATTAATAGAGTGCGTACCTCATGAATTGATGTTGTGAATGTAGAGGTCTCACTCATAAGAGCGGACCTAACCGAACTAACGAAAGAGACCTCCCAACTCAAACGAGAAGTACAGCAACTGCAAGAAGCACATGCCAAAATGGAGATGCAACTAGACGATTGCGAAGGGCGGGTGAGGCAAAACAATGTGCGCATCCTGGCGGTCCCAGAACGGGCTGAAGGTTCGGCAACCGATCTCTTTGTAGAGGACTTGATTTCTAATTGTCTAAAACCAAAGGGACTGTCCAACTACTTCAATATTGAACGGGCTCATTGAAATCTGAGGGGACGACCTAAGCCTGGAGCTCCATCTCAGCCAATTATTGCTAGAGTCTTAAAATTCCAAGATCGTGATGCTATTCTTCAGGCCGTACGTTCTAGCCCGCCAGTTACTATAAAGAACAGCGCCATCACAATCTTTCCAGATTTCACCATGAAAGTTCAAAACCAACAGCAGTTTTTTAACGGTTAAGAAGGCGCTGAGAGATCTAGACATCAAGTATGCAATGCTCTTCCCAGCGAAGCTGAGTGTGGTAGCGGAGGGTAAGATCTGGTTCTTCTCCACCGCCAAGGAAACCTAGGAATGGCTTGAGGGATGGTGCCGAGTGGGAAGACCTGCCAACAAGAAACCCAATGGTCTGTGACAAAACCGACCGAAGCCCACCACTGGGTGCCAGACCGAGTCCACCATTATGGACAATGATCCGCCCCCGGGAGCTGAAGAACAATTGGACCCTGACTCTCCTATGGGTCAAGAACCACAGTTAAGTGACTCGGGCTACTCTTGTGTTATATCCATGAGTGACTGTTTGGGGTCCCTGGTTGGGGTGTTCAGTTGGGGCAATGCTGAATTGTGAAATTGGACAAAGTATGCTTACCTACTGACTCTCTGGAAAAGGGGGAGGTATAACTTTTCTATTGTATCCGCTCTATGGCCTACTCTGGGAGGGGGTTCGAGCTTTTTTGTGCAACGTGTTCACTGAATAATGTTCAGATTTGGGTGGGGGTGGCTGCTTACCAAGCACCTTTGTTTTATGGGGAGGGCGACAGGCACTCTGCTTTGTTGGGGAGGGGGTAGTTTTAGATCCACTAGCAGGGGTAGGACGTTGTGGGGTGGGAGGGAGATTATGTTTTGATTTGTACTCAAAGTTTGTAGTCCGCAACGATGCACCCAGTCATCAATACTATTGTCACTCACACTTAACATGGCTTCCAGCCGTTCTCCAACATCTGTTCACCAAATACAGTCCTGTCTCTGACACATGGAGGGGGAGGCAGGCTACGATCTGGGTTGGGGCCCACATTTCCACACTTTCATTTAAACTATGGCTACTACCTCCGTTGAGACATCATTGTCAGCGCTGATGTGGAATGGCAATGGATTGGGGGACAAGTTGAAATGGGGCCTAGTACTGCAATATCTCCAGCGGCATGCCCTTGATCTAGACCTGGTACAGGAAACTCACTAGGTGGGTAATAATTGTAAAGCCCTGTCCCGCTGGGGTTACAAACTCCTTGTTCATGGGGGGTACACTTCCGGGTCCAGGGGTACAGGTATTCTGTTCAAAAGAAGTTTTGCACTTACACCAAATCGTACAAGGGCGAACCCACAGGGTAGATTTGCAGTCTTGGAGGCTAGCTGGGAGGGGAAACCCCTCAATGTTGTTTCAGTTTACATCCCGTCAGCTCTGGGTAGGGAGGAGTTGGTCGACCTGGGTAAACTCCTGTTGGGCCTCCCAGAGGGGTCCGCCTATTCTGGGGTGGGATTTTAATATAACTCCAAATGACCTAGTATATGCCCGGCGCACCCCCCACACCGCTCTCGTACACAAATGTCAGACTTTTTCACAGCCATGGCTGTCATTGACATATGGCGCTATTTCCATACGGACCTGACACAATACACCTTCCATCCGGGTGCTCATGGCAATCACTCCAGGATGGATTTTTTCCTGACCCATTCAGTCCATATTGGTAACTTCCGGAAACAACACTGTCTGCCCCGGGGATCTCAGAACACTCCCTGGTGTGTGTGAAGAACTCACACATTATAATTGGCGACAATGCAACACCATTGTTATCAATCCCTGGCTGCTTCGTATCCCAGTTGTTAAAGAGAGCCTGATGTTACAGACCGAGAATTACTTCAAGGAAAATGTCGGGTTGGTGGACTCGGCGCAGACGGTATGGAAGACCTTTAAACCTGTGGTAAAGTGTCAAGTGCTGGCTCTCAAGGTGGGATATACTAGGAAACAAAATGTACATCTAGAACAGCTTGAATGAGAAGTGTTGCAACTTGAAATGGCACATTCCTGAACCCCTAGGGAAAGTACGGAACATAGCTTAGTTACGAAACAACTTGAATATAAAATCCTAGCCAGGCAGCAGGAGAGTGCAGGCCTTCTGGCCACACCCTAAAAGCTTTATGAACTTGGAGATAGGGCGGGCAAGCTGCTCGCATGGTTGGAGAAAAGGGAGCAATCGAAGAGGTGGGTACCTTCTCTTATAGATGATAACATGCAGACGGTATCGGACCCCCAGGCAATTGCAGAGGCCTTTGCAGATCATCCGGAGCGGACATACACACCGTCAGCTAGGGCACCAGCGGATGTCTCTCACCACCTACTGGTGGACATGCGTCTGGAGAAAGAGACGAGTTTGAGGCCGATCTCTCGGATGAGGAGATAGGCTCAGCATACAATGGAGGAATGCCATGGGACCCAATGGGGTTCCAATAGAATTTCTTAAGGTTACTGTCTGGATTGTCATGCCCCACCTGAGGGGCATGTACAATGAGAGCTATGAAAAAGGGATCTTACAGGAGGATCAATGACTGGCATCTATTGTGGTTTTCCGTAAGCTGGGTAAACCCGCAGAAAGTTGCTATTCCTATAGACTGATTTCCCTGATTAACGCCGAAGCCAAAATTCTCGTGAAACTCCTGGCTGCCTGCCTTACTCCACTCCTCCCATCACTGGTCCATGCTGACCAGTCTAGTTTTATGCCTAATCAAAACAATGCACTAAATATCTGTCGCCTCCACAATGTCCTGGGCGGTAAACACGTCACAGCAGAAGAGGCGGTGGTGCTGTCTTTGGACGCCAAGATGGCGTTTGACTCCATTGAGTGGCCATGCCTCTTCGAGGTGCTGCGACCCTTTGGGTGTGGCTCAAAATTCCTGGGATGGGTCAAGCTGCTGTATACAGACCTTAAAGGTCTAGTAAAGGTTAATAACCGCCTCTCACGGACTTTCTCACTGACAAGGGGCATGAGACAGGGGTGCCTCCTGTCCCCACTGATTTTTTCTTTCATCTTGAAGCCGCTGGCATTGTGGGTCTGATCCAGTGTTAAGAGGGTTGAAATTTGCGGAAGGGACGTAAGACAGAATATCCCTCTACACCGATGATATTCTCCGGTATCTGGCATCTCCAAAAAGATCAGTGCATAGACTTCTAAATATCTACACTAAAGTGGCAAGTACTCAGGGTACTCCAATAATTGGTCCAAATCCATGATTTTCGCCGTCCATGGCTGGCTCCCTGCGCTCCCATCCGACTGTGACATTGAAATACCAACTGATGGATTTCAGTACATGGGGATCTATGTCACCCCTGATCCCATACTGTTGCAAGCTAAAAACCTAGCTGCGCCTCTGGACAGGCTGTGTGTCAGCTTTAAACACTGGCAAACGCTGCCCCTTTCCCTGTTGGGCAGCACCGCGCTTTACAAAATGTTAGCTCTTCCCCGATTCCTGTTTATACTCCAGAATTGCCCATACAAGATTCCCGATTCATATTTTAACAATATCGATAGTGAGGTCCGGACTCTACTGTGGGACGGGAGGGCGCCCCGTATTGCTTTGGCTAAACTAATCAAGGGCTGGTACGACGGAGGGATAGCGCTCCCGGATATGCTTTTGTATTATTGGGCTTCGCAGCTGGTGGTGGTGAACCACTGGATGTACTGCCCCGACAGACCCAGCCTTTCTTTTAGACAGTTATCAAATGGGTCATGTTGGCTACCTGGGGGCCCTCTACTCGAAGGCGGGGAGGGGGCGATATCTGGGCCCTACGGCCCTCACAGTGGATGTCTGGCATCGGGCAAATGGGAGACAAGGCTGGCTTGATGTGTTGACTAGGGCTTCCCCACTATGGTCGGTCCAAAGGCTGGGTACCCTCTGCAGCCAACCCGGTTTTGACAGATGGAATACTATAGGCATCTCGACAATAGGTCACCTATAGAAAAAGGGTCATATTCTGCAATTCACAGAACTACAAACGGAATATCAGCTCGTACACAGAGAGGTCTTTCGCTATCTCCAGATCTGACATGATCTCACGACAGCCCTCCGTGGGGTCGAGGAACTACTGGAATCAGCTCCCCTCGAGGATCGTCTCCTTTCTGAATCACTGCCAAAAAAAGCAGTGTCGCTTACATACCGAAGCTCTGCAATAATTTACCAGACCAGTTTCAATCCCTCAGAGATAAATGGCAAAAGGATCTGGGGCAGCTCGAGGATGATGACTGGCAAGCAGCATCGATGTCCCCTAGGGAAGTGGCTATCACGCTCATGCTCCGCTTTGTCCAATTAAAGGTCCTACATAGAGCCTACATTACAGGTATCACCCTTGTAAAAATCAGGAGGCGACAGGACTCCTTGTGTCTCCATTGCTGCAATCGGGATGCAACCTTCTATCTCATCATATGTGACTGCCCACCTCTACAGGCCCTATGGGAGAGGGAAACACAGCTCATGCAACTAGCACTGCACAAGGACTTTAACCCTGGGCGTAGTTTGCGTAGTAGCGATATGCGCAGCTAGGCGAAGTGCACTTCTCACTACACAAGCTACGTGTAGTTATACGAACTTCGTAGTCCGGTAGGGAAAATGCTGATCGCACTGATTGCACAGTGCCGGATGCTTGTCTGCACTGTGCAATCATTGCAAACGACATCTTGCACAGTGCAAGCGGTTGTTTTCTGCCGCTCGAGTAGATTTGTACTCGAGCGGCAGCTTTCTCAACGTGGACTGGAAGCATAAGCGACCACTCGCAATGAGAAACCTGACCTCCCCGCATTGAGAATATCGCAGAGAGGTTTCTTTTCCACGCTTGAGATCAGCAACTTAATGTTGCTGATCGCGAACCAGGAAAAAGACTCGCCGGGATGGTGATCTTGCTCGCTCGCAGTCGCCAACTTGACGTTGAGGACAATGAGCGAGTGAAAAGAGCCTGCTAAGCTACGGGATTTTGCATTGTGCTACATGCAATTCGCATAGCGTGTAGTTGCGCAAACTACGCACGCTTAGCGAGCGTAGCGTAGTGTTCCGCCCAGGGTTAAAGAACATCACTCTGATACCACAGATTGGGCTCCTCAACATTTGGGAGGTGACGGACCTTACCGAGATTGAGCAGCAGAGCTACCAAATGGGGGCAGCGGACATTCCAATCTCTAGAACTTGGGCAAGAGACCTAGATAAATGCATGATTGCAGAAAAAGAGGTTTTTAAGTCTAGAGGTTGCCCTCGGTAGTGGGATAGGAAATGCAGAAAATGGAATGCACATAGTGGGGACTTGTGTGTATCGCCAAGCACTGAAATGGAAATGTCAGAACACTGATTGGACAAAAGGGATACCGAAGGCTAAGAGACACCGATATTTTGGTGGATAACGTTTGAAGAAAACTTGTACTTGTCGATGTATTGATGATGACTGTATATGTGACTGGTGCTGCCAGTGGGTCAGCTCAGGCTAGTCTCCCAGTTTGGCCACTTGCTCCCTTGTAGGTTCCAGGACATCTACCTCAAGGTCTGCCTCCTTCTGGACTGTGGGAACTTCTGGGGTGGGTTTCCTGCCCCCCTACCCCTCTTCTTTCTGGCAGGCAGTTGGGCCACTGTTTTAGTTTGTTCCCAACTCTAAAACCCTTACTCTTTCTCTGTTTAACACTGTTTCAAGCTTCAGGTCCTCTTGAGTACCCCTACTGGCGGCCTTGACCGAGTGGTCACACATGCCCACACAGGCAGACCCAGCATCTCCAAATGAGCCAGGCTTTCCACCTCCTTCCAAGGGGAAATCTCCTACCTATTGCCAAGCCAACAGTCAACAGGCATGGATGGACTCACAATGACCTTCAAAGGACCTGAGACCCCCAACAATCAAAGGAGACCTGCACCACCTTACACAGGTGCTCAAAGTTGTCTGCAGCAACTACAGGGTGAAGTATACTGGGGATGGCCTGCTCCTCAGACACCCATCGACACCTGACAGATGTCACACTGGCTCCTGTTTCGCAAAGTGCTTGCAACTTCCTTCCATTTATGGTCAGCCACTGCAGGAACATTTTAGTGTTATCCGGCAGGGAGGTTTTCTACACCATATCTCTAACTCCAATGAAATAAGGCTCATCACAGCTGGCTCCCACCATCACAAGGAACCAACTCCTTCCCCAGCACAACACTAACTAACCCCAGTGACAGTGTACCAGTGGGTGTTGGTGGCGGATAGGGGCACCTGAGATCCTTACCATATGCATAACACTTGAATGGATCCCGATTGTTTGGACTACCCCTAGGGGGCCATGTATTCTTATCACTGGGGGCTGGGAAACTTTATTCTGGGAACCACCTTGGGGCCCTTTAGAGAACTCCTTTTGGTTACCCTTGTCCCCCCACTCTTCTGCTGGGGACCCTGCCCACCTTTGACTGGCTTCCCCCTATACCCCTTGTGGACCCTGACACTCACCCAGCGGTCCGCCTCCTGAGTAAGCTTCCTGGTGTAAGTCAGCTTACTATCCATCAGCTGCTGGCACAGCTCTGGAAAACAAGGAGTACTCAAGTGTTCCCAACCAATCAGATTGTACAATCCCTGGCTATCAGTTACCTTGCTGCCCTTTATCCAACCATCCAGTGCTATACAATAAAGATTCACACATTTCACCATGTATTTGAGTCAAGCTTTTTTAAAAGACCTAAACTTTTCCCTGTACTTCTCAGTTGTGAGCCCATACCTGGGGCATAAAGCCTCTTTGATACTGGGGTAGGTCAGAGCACCGGCCCCCTACAAAGGTGTGGTCTCAAAGTTTTTCTACAGGCCCGCCCCACCCAATGATCTTCAGGTTCCTTATTCATAAGCAGTGCTGCCTCATAAGATGCAAACCAAGCATAAATATCCTCACACTTCTGGAAATTCTGCACTAGGTCTTTGGGAATGTATACCATACACACTTGCACCTACTGTAGGCTGCCACTATTTGTACGGGACTCCACCTGTTTTGCCTGATGTCCAGTTCTCTCATGCTCAATTTATGCGCCAAAAGCCATTTTTTTATTCCAAGGAACAAGCGTTCTTGCTCTCCTCTGCCTTTTCCTGTAACCTCAAGACCTCCAACTCATGATCCCTGGCCCCTTACCTTGCCTCCATTTTCTCTGGAGTCATATTCCTGGAAGAATGATTGCTGCTAGTCATAAAGGCTACGCTCCCAACAGCCAAATCCTGGGATTTGAAGCTGCCCTCTGGCACAACCCTATCCACATCTAAATTATCTGACTCCAAGCTTCTCTGACCTCCCACCAGGCACTCAAGGACTTCTGCAGCTCCTCTTTCATAGAGGTGCTTTTAATGGGGCATTCAACGTGTTTGCAAAATTGCTTGAGCTGATATACTTTGTATGTATACAACATTTCAATGCTAAACCCCAAATCTGCTTCCTCTGCTGATTTACCAATTAGAGACATGGTGTGTGGATACTTCAAGGGTCAGATCAAAAATAGAACCAAAAACACAGTATGTTTTTGCATGGTGGTCTGCACTAAACTAGTGATGTACACCAATAACTGTGGGTCAAGTATAAATACAAGCTCAAATCCTCACCACTGGCCACCAATATTAGAACTGAGGATCTCCAATTGGCAGAGGTATGCACCTTTGTCCAAGTAGGGACCCTTGCTTCTAGTCAGGGTAAGTGGGGATACACACTTCAGATAACCACTGCTTTCCCCCTCGGTAGCTTGGCACGATCAGACAAGCTTATCCCAAAGGCAATGTGTAAAGTATTTGTACTCAAAACACACAGTAACACAGTGATAACACCACAAATAGGTACCACCCCAGTATATAAAAAATGAAGTATCTTTATCTAAACTCAACGTGTCTAAAATGAGAAAAATCCAACATACATGTAATAAAAAAGCACTTCAAACAGTTATTTGCAAATAAAGTTTGTAGAAAACAAATAGCTCCACCTGGGGCTATTGCGACGTTGTGACAGCAATAAATCCAAAGTACGGCACCGACTGAGAGGTGCACAGTGTCGGGCACGGAGTCAAGTGGACCCCCAAACAGTACCTTTGGGTAAAGAAGTTTATGACATTGCACAGCATCGTGGAGAAGAGGCTTAAGTGCCAAGGTCGAGGCTAACTCCTTGGCTGCCACGGGGAAGGGAGGCGTTGTATCAGTGAGGAGGCAATGTGTCAAATACAGGACTTGGGAAGTCGTTTGCATTGTTGGTGAGGCATTGGATCCAGTGAGGCGATGCGTAGTCAGCGAGTTTGTGGCATCACCCTCGGCGGTTATTGGCACCGCAAAAACAGGATACAGGCGCTGGCAATGAAGGAGTTGGTGCAAGTGCTGGCGTTGGGAATGCTGATAGCTACTGGGGCCAGCAGGCATCAAAGGGCATTTGACCTGCGGTGTAGGCCTGGCAGTGGGTTGTGCACTTCACAAGCTGTGCCCCGGGCCTCTGTGCAGGTCACAGCTTCACGGCAGCATTGCTGATGACATTAGAGATTGCTTTTCTTACTTCTCTTAGGTTTCTTCCAATTCTCAACTGCTGGAATAACCTCCAGAGGTCCAACACGGGAACAGGGACCTCCTGACATGTCATAACTCTCAGCAGTGGATTTCAGGGTAAGTATGGGCGGAAAAATAGTACCGCTCGCGAATTTGCAGATTTTCCGTGATTTCGCGATCTGCGAATCGCTGAAAAATCTGCGAATTCGCGAGTGGGATGAATTTTGCTCAGGAAGCACTTACAGGGTTACTGCAGGTGCCCAAGTTGAAGCTAATTTGAAGCTAATTTCTTTGTAACCATTTACAAAATGGTTACAAAGAAATTAACTTCAACTTGGGCACCTGCTGTACTTGCAACTATTCTCTGACCCTGCTCTGACCCTCGAATGGACAACGAGGCTCCTGCAGGAAGCACTTACAGATATAGATAAAGCAGGTGCCTGAGTTGAAGATCAAATTCAATAACTCCTTAATCAGCCCAAAAAAAATGTGCGTTTTGTCGAGGCTGGGCAGGTGTGTGTTCTTCCCATATCTACCGTCGAAAATTAGCTATGATGCTTGATGGAGGCCTTTGCATCCTTGACTTTCACGAGCTCTATCCCCGTGCAGTTCCTGTGACAACAAGCTTCTTTCTCCCCGGATCTGCTGCTCTGATCGGTGCCTGTCCTTTCATACACAGAAGAGGCATGTGAGCTCGCATAGAAGCCTGCCCGTTTGCCCCCCCACACACACTAGTGGTGTGCACCGTCTTCCCGCCCTTTAGCCACTATGATGGACAGCTCACTCGAGGGACCCCAGCGCCCTTCAGAGCGATGGCAAAGTTAATCAGCCCAAAAAACATGTGCGCTTTGTCGAGGCTGGGCAGGTGTGTGTTCTCCCCATATCTACAGACGAAAATTAGCTATGAAGCTTGATGGAGGCCTCTGCATCCTTGACTTTCACTAGCTCTATCCCCGAGCAGTTCCTGTGACTACGAGCTCCTTTCTCCCCGGATCTGCTGCTCTGATCGGTGCCTGTCCTTTTATACACAGAAGAGGCATTTGAACTCGCATAGAAGCCCTCCCGTTTGCCTCTCCCACACACACTAGTGGTGTGCACCGTCTTCCCGCCCTTTAGCCACTATGATGGACAGCTCACTCGAGGGACCCTGGCACCCTTTGGCGCAATGATAAAGTTAATCAGCCCCCAATAAATGTGCGTTTTGTCCAGGCTGGGCAGGTGTGTGTTCTCCCCATATCTACTGTCGAAAATTAGCTATGATGCTTGATGGAGTCCTTTGATCCTTGACTTTCACGAGCTCTATCCCCGTGCAGTTCCTGTGACCACGAGCTTCTTTCTCCCCAGGTCTGCTGCTCTGATCGGTGCCTGTCCTTTTATACACAGAAGAGGCATGTGAACTCGCATAGAAGCCCGCCCGTTTCCCACCCCCCACACACACTAGTGGTGTGCACCGTCTTCCCGCCCTTTAGCAACTATGATGGACAGCGCACTCGAGGGACCTTGGCACCCTTCAGCGCGATGGTAAAGTTAATCAGCCCCCCAAAAAATTGTGTTTTGTCTAGGGTGGGCATGTGTGTGTTCTCCCCATATCTACCGTCGAAAATTAGCTATGATGCTTGATGGAGGCCTTTGCATCCTTGACTTTCACGAGCTCTATCCCCGTGCAGTTCCTGTGACCACGAGTTTCTTTATCCCCGGCTGCTCTGATCGGTGCCTGTCCTTTTAATTCACACAAGAGCCATGTGAACTCACATAGAAGCCCCCCCGTTTGCCTACCTCCACACACACTAGCGGTGGTGCAAAATCACAAAATAATCTGCAATTTCGTGGGGAAATCTGCAAATTTGCGGATTATGTTGCGATTTCGTGCAAATTCGCGAACCGCTGATTCGCAAAATTCGCCCATACTTATTTCAGGGGAGCTGGGGATGAAGTCTTTATGTCTCTGAGACTTCAGAACAGGGGGCCAGCACACACAAGCCTTTGGAGATTCTTCATCAAGTAGGTTTCTCAGCAAAGTTCCAGTCTATGTCCTTTCCGTGGCAGAAGCTGCACCTGACAACAGCACACAGCAAAGGAACAGTACTCCTACTAGCAGCTCTCAAGCTCTTCTCCGGGTTAAAGGTCCACTACTTATAATCCATTTGGTCTTTGTTCTTCATTGTGCAGGGGTCTCTGAGCCCAGGCAAAACCAGTTATGTCCTCACTGGTGCAGTATGACCACCGAAGGTGGATACAGCATTGTGCAAGAGAGACAGACCCTATTCAGATGCAAGGAAATCTCCTCCCACTACTCTAAATGCAGCCTTGGTTTATTCATTTGAGCTTTGAGTCATCTAGGAAGGGCCAGGAACAGCTCAACCTTCCCCCCCCAGTGACTGTCTAAAATGAATGCACGTTCCCAGTCCCTGTCACTCCCAAATCAGGCAGTCAATCCACAAACAGGCAGAGCAACACCGAATGGGTTAACAAAAAAATGCCTACTTTCTAAAAATGGCATTTTCAAACACACAATTTAAAAACCATCTTTACTGAAAGCTGAGTTATTGAATTCTGAGTTCAGAGAGCCTAAACGTTATTCTTCCATCTTGTTCCAATGGGAAGTTTTACTTGTAAGATGTTACAAAGTATCTCCCATGCTATCCAATGGACAGATAATTCCAATAATAAAAAATGAAAGTGGCAGTATTTCACTATTGGGACATGTAACACACACCAATACATGTCCAACCTTTCACATACACGGCATCCTGACCATGGTGGTACCTTGGGCTTACCAGAGGGGTGCCTTACATGTACGAAGAGTGGAGGTTAGGGCCTGGCAAGTGGGTGCACTTTCCAGGTCAACATAGCAGTTCAAAACTGCACACAGACACTGCAGTGGTGGATCTGAGGTAGATTTACAGGGCTACTCATGTGGGTGGCACAATAAGTGCTGCATGACCACTAGTAGCATTTAATGTACAGGCCCTTGCACATTCAGTGAAATATACTAGAGACTTACCGGTAAATCAAATATGCCAATTAGTGAGAACCAATTGTAATATCAATTTACACATGGAGCACTTGCAGTTTGACACTGATCAGCAGTGGCAAAGTTCCCAAAGCATCTAAGCCAGCAAAAACAAAATCCAGCACAGCATCAAAAATACAGAATTATAGGACCTAGAGGCAAATATGGGAGAAACCATCCCAAAGATGCTAAGTCTATCTCATCCTAAGCTGTAGACTTTGCAACTGAGGAGCCAGGTATGAGTTTCAGCATCAGTTTGACATTATTTGATTCTGGGAAAATCACTTAATCTATTTTTTGTCCTCATTTGCCTTAGCCTGTGAGTGTGTGGAACCCCAGCCACCTTTTCTTGCCTGCATAGGGATATACCCTTGGATCCTTGAGCTCGTCCCAAACGCTGCAAGACAAATGTATCTTAGTGGCGGAAGAAGTTTCCGACTTTTTTTTAAGGGCTAGCTAGATGACTCCATTAAGGTGTTTTTCCACTTATTAGACCAAAATTTTTCTCGAAGGGAACCCAAAACCAGAGGTCCGTGGAGCAGTAAGGCATAATCATAGGACCCTGGGAAAAAAAAGAAATCCTAACTTCACTGTACCAACAATTCCCAGAAGGCTACTTTTTGTTTGCAACCTGATCTGACCATGTCCACCCTGGAGACATGATACAGGGATGTAAGCCAACCAGCATGTGTTGGGGCCGCTGAATCGACCCAGAACATACAAATTTGTCTCCTTGCCAAAAGGATAGCGTAAAAAAGGAAAGGTCTTGCTTGACCAGGGATTTTGTCATCAATACCAAACATAATTAAAGGGAGTGTAATGTTCAGGTTTTAAGAATAGAATCCAGGGAGACTTTCACTTCCTCCCAGAAGCTCGCTATATCTGGACAGTCTTTGAACATGTGAACATCTGAAGCTTCTGGCAGGCCGCATTTATTGCATTTTTTATCCATCTGATACTTGGATAACTTTAGAGGGGACAGATAAGCTCGATGCAGCGTGAAAAGATGATTTCGCCTTAGCCAAGCTGGTGTCACTATTTTATAAAGAAGATTAAACGAATCGATCCACAGCTGCTCACATTGGGTCTCGATCTCTCCACCCCATAGCTCATCAGGAAGTTTAAAGTCCCCATCTATCTCCTCCAAAAGCATCCAATACCATGTTGAAATCTCCTTGCCACCCCATGGTTTTTTCACAAGCTGCTGTTCAAAGATACTCATTTTGCCCAGGGGGTCCCCCTTCCTGCACTGTGCTTGGGCCCAGCTATTCAGCTGCATATATTTAAACCTTGAGAGGCTTAGCCCAACTTTCTCCAACAACTTATCCCAGGAAATCATAGGAACCCCTGACAACAAATCTCCCCAGATCACTATCCCGGCAGCCCTAAGAGGTTTCGCCATGCTAACCTTTGGACATAATGGAGTGCCTGGTGAATCCCACATAGGTGCCTGATTTGAAAAGTAGCTTATCCCTATTTCTTTTCGAATTATTGACCAACTCTTGGCCAGAGATTGTAAGCATTTTAATTTCATTTTCTTAAAAAATTTGTGGTCTCCAAACTTGAAGAGAAAGCCGTCCGCTGGTAGATCAGCTCCCTCTAGCATAGCCCGGAACATAACCCAGCGGGATGGATCTATAGGTGTTTTTAGGAGCATTCTAGAGAATGAGAGTTGGAAGGCCCATGCATAATACTGCTGGTCAGGTAGAGCCAACCCTCCCTTCTCCCTTCTTCGCCTCAACTTCTTCCATGCCACTCTTGTACCCTTATAGTTCCATATAAATGAATTTATCTCGCGCTGGCATTTGTCTAAACCTTTTGCGTCAAATGACAAAGGGATAGAATTAAAAAGAAATGTGTATTTCGGGAGGATGGACATTTTTATTAAGTGTGTCCTCCCCAAGATAGATAGGGGAAGACTTTAGTTGTTTATGGCATTCCTTTGAAACTCGATCAAGATTGAATTCTACAATTTTACCCACCTCCTGAATAATTCTAACCCCAAGATATCTCATGGAGGTATTCACGGCGAGATGTGAAGTGGTGGTGTTCCAGACCATGATGTCGGTTTTATTGGCATTTACTTCATACCCCGAGATTTTACCAAATTCCTCCGCTTTCTTTATGACTGTGGGAAATGCAAGATCAGGATCAGATGTCATGATAAGGATGTCATCCGCATAAAGCGCAACCCTCCTTTCCCAGTCACCAAATCTAAAGGACGGGATATTATTCGCCTCTCTTAGAGCTTGAGCAAAAGGCTAAATATAGAGGTTAAATAGGAGGGGGAAAGCGGGCAGCCCTGCCTTGTGCCTCTTGTTATATTAAAGGCCGCTGTCAAAGAGTTAACAAGTAGTCCTGTCATTGGTGATTTGTATAGGAGGGCTATCGTTCGACGAAATCTCCCCCCTAAGTTGAATTTATCCATAACCGCCGCCAGATAGGCACAATTGACCCTATCAAAGGCTTTGGTTGTGTCTAATGTAAGGGTAGCCAAAGGAAGAGAGAAAGTCGATGCTATATCTATAGCACCCACTAGGTCATGCGTCAGATCTGCAAGTTGGCGCCCCTTAATGAAGCCTTTCTGATCTTGGTGTATGATAGAGCCAATCACTCCTCCCAGTCTATTTGACAAAATGGTAACAAAAATGTTATAGTCTATATTAAGAAGTGATATTGGGCGGTAAGACCCGCAGTCGGTCTGATCTTTCCCAGGTTTGGGTATCGCTACTATTGTCGCGTCACTACATGACTTTGCGGGGTCCCTGCCCTCCATCAGGATGTCATTAAAGATGGTTACTAAAAATGGGGTAATGACTTCACAGAGGACACGGTAAAGCTCCCCTGGTAAACCATCAGGGCCCGCAGCCTTCCCCCGCTTTAAGCGACTGATGACATTTCTAACCTCAACTTCCGAAATCTCTAACTCCAATCGCCCACTATCCTCCGATGAAAGTTTGGGCAAGGACGTTATATTGAGCCAGGCATTTATCCCTTCTTGATCTTCCCTAATATCTTCCTTATATATCTTATGAAAGAAGTCTTGAAATGCCTCCCCAATACCTGAGTTAGAAACCCTGGGGATAACTTCACCCTCTACCTTAATCTCTCTAATATATTTGCGAGATTGATCAGTTCTGATCTTCCACGCTAAGACCTTACCGGCTGCTTCTCCAAACTCAAAATTAGAAAGTTTACTTGCCTCCCATCTCTTAGCTGTTCTGTTTTGTAGAATAAGTTCAAGCTGATTTTTCAGTTAGGTTAGCTTTTCTTGTTCCACATATCCACCGACCTGATTACCTAGATTTTGAGTGATGGTCCTCATTTCTGCCTCCAATTTATTGATGCTATCTTTATATAATATACTTCTGAGGGAGGCTCTGTTGGTAATACAACCCCTCCAGAAGGCCTTCAAGGCGTCTCACACAAAGATACTGCTCGAGGAGCCTATGTTAGAATCAAGAAAACGTTGGGTCTCAACTTGAAGGGACGGAATTTCCTCCTCGTCTAATAGTATTGTCCGGTCAAAGGACCAAGAAGGGTGACCAGACTGTTGTCCTACTTTAAGGCTAAAAGCGATAGCAGAGTGGTCGGATAGGTGAGAAGGAAGGTATGTTATATCCTCCAGACGGTCTTTAAGGCTATAGCTGAACAGCGCGTAATCTATCCTTGAGAGGTGCTTATATTTAAAATTCCGAAACGAGACCCCTAATTTGTTTCCTGCTCTCTCTCTCCAAAAATCAGCCACACCCAACTGAGACATTATTGTTCCCAAAACTTGTCTAGATTTTGAGAGAACACACGCTCTTGAGTTAGGCGATTTGTCAAGCTTGGGGTTTATTACGATGTTAAAGTCCCCTACCCAGATTACGGGGTCTTGCAAGACTAGTAGGTGGCCATAAATAATTTCCAGAAATGTAGGATCATCATGGTTCGGGCCATAATATCCAACCAGGGCATGCATTGAATTGCCCATCAGGACCCTCAAAAGGAGCCATCTCCTGCTATGTTCTTCCTTGACTTCCACGATCTGCACCTTTACTTGTTTTTCGAAAATTACTAGAATACCTCTGATATTAGCAGATTGGTCCGTACAGGCGTAGGTGTCTATCCATTTCTGTTTCTTTAGTATTGATGTCGTCTCCGCTTTAAGGAGATGTGTTTCCTGAATGGCAATGACCTGCGCTGGGGAGTCTCTACATTATTGAAGTATTTTTTCCCTTCTACTCTTCACACGCAGGCCATTGACATTCCAGGATAGGTATCGAATCAACAGCATCTTACTTTCTTGCACCTCTCACGTGATTCCATTCTTCCCTGGACAAGGAACCTAGAGATCCAGAATAATCCCAATCTGGCTTCGGGGAAAAATTTAGGATACCCTGTATTGGCACTGGCATTTGAGGAGTTTTTTTTTATTTTCACCCCCACCACCCCCGTGATCCCCCCTCCCCCTGGAAAACCCATCATGTACTAGCCTGATGTATGGCCAGTTTTACACCCTCTAGCCGCTCCCTCTCCTCTCCTCATCCCCCAACCCATGCTTTGTCGGTATAGGCTGACCATGGTTTTCTGTGCCTGTAAATCACTTTAAGTGTCTAACGTATGTTCACCCCTCTTTTCCTTCCTTCTTCTTCCCCATTTTTTTTTTAAGAGAAGAGTTTTCCTTCCATGCTTTATTTGTGTTTTTTTTTCATGTTGTATTTACTTTATATTTTTTTTTTCTGTTTAAATCCTTGTTTCCAAAGTAAACCATTTCGGGTATTAGATTAAACTGCTTCGCACAGGCGTCAAAGGGAAAGTGTGTAATAGGATACTATCTCAATCTTGGATTTTGTCCCTATTTAACTTCCTCCTCCCCCCCCCGAGAAAAGTCCTTAATAGACTCCAACTTTTCATCAGCCTCAAAGGGGGTTCTAAGGTTATGCATCCTATTATTGAACATAATTCTTAAAAAAGCAGGGAATCTCATTTGTACCGTGGCTCCCAGTCCCCTAAATTTCTCCATCCTCTGGCCCAATTCCCATTGCCTATCCAGCATAGTCTTGGATAGGTCCGAACGAATCTCAAACTGAAAGTCTGAGTTCGAGGGTTTTAAGGACTTAGCTTTCAGGGCTAAATTTAGGATCTTTTCTTTGATAGAGTAAGTAAAAAAATTGACAAGTATCTTTCTTGGCCTCTCCCTCCTAGGGTTCAAATGGAAAGGGTCCCTATGAATCCTTTGTATATCTTTTTCCAGGGAGTCCGTGGACTCCTCTAAGTTTAGGGTGTCCTTTAGTAGTGCCACCACAAATGCCTTGTTGTCGTTCCCTTCTTTCGCTTCTGGGATCTTCAAGAGCCGGAGGTTATTCCTCCTAGAATAATTTTCTAGAGACACCACTCTCTCACGAACTGCGTCCCCTTCCTTTCGCAGTGTTTGGATTTGTAACTCAGCTGATCCCAGGCTTGCCTTGAGTGCATCTACTGATCCTTCCAATATCTCCGTTCTATCATTCAACCGATCCACCTTCCTCTCAAGGACATCACAGGCGGCCCTTATTTCTGATTCTCTGCCGAGACCAAGAACCCTATTCTGAACTCCTCCCTCATTGATGTAAGAAGGGACTCAATAGAATCACTTAATCTTGTGTCCTTGTGTACGGGAACATGCTCATGTAGAGGACTCATATTCCTTTGGGTCAAACCTGTGCTATATAACGCTGTAGAAAAAAATAATAATTAAGTGTTTTGCAATTTGCTGTCATTGGGATACACTTGGGCTACATTTGGGTGATATTTGGGATATATCTGGACTCTTTTTTTCTCTGGTGGCCATCCTGGGAGACCTATTTGTTATAAAGATCCCTAGTTTCATAATTTACTGCAGTAGCCTCAGTAGAAAATACTTTTAGTATTCTACTTTGATTCCATCAAGATGGCGTTCATATGTGCCACACCTTTGGCATGAATTCAGAATGTTATCACTCTAGTTGCTCATTAAAACACTGTTGTAAAACTGCTGATCACCAGGAAGTTAACTGGCAGTATGCTACTGGTGTTGAAAGTGCATTTTTTAGTATGCATTTGTGCATGTGTTGAAAGTGCATGTTTCAGTCTGCTTGCCAGAATGTTTGAATGAAAAAGATCAGGAAGATATTTGAGAACTCACTTAAAATGTGTCCTAATTTTTCTTTCTACTACACTAACTGTAATTTCTATGACAAACTGAACCCCCTTCATTTCGTTCATGTCTAAATTAAATTTTCCAAGTTAACCAGCTTGATTTAATCAACATGGCTTCAGGTGTACCATACTTTTGTCAGAAGTAACACCGTAAGCGCTCTAGTTGTTCTTTGGAACACTCTGAGAGGCTGCAGTTGAACACAAGGGAATCAACTGTCAGACTTAATTTTCATATGGCTAAGAAGGATAGTCTGAATTTACAGAAAATGTGTGTTCATTTTTGCTTCTGGAAAACCGTATCCTCTATGGGAAAATCATGAGAAAACAGTTTTCTCTTAAACATGATTCTTGAAATCCCAGCAGACGGCTTTAACACAGGGTGAAATCAGCTTAGAACACCAAAATTCCTAAAATGAGTTGGGTACCACCAACAAAGGATTTATTTTGTAACTATAATCTGTTATCACCCTTTATACATTTTCATTTATGTGACCCTCAAAACCTGCCATTCACTGCAATGCACTTCAAAAGGGAGCTCCCATCCCCATAGACATTACATAGGGAAAACGTGTTTTGGGATCCCCCTTTTCCCTCAGCCTTGGCTTGACAAATCACCGCTAAACTTTAACACCGCAGCTGAACCGAAAAACCTTTGTGAAAATTTTGTGAAGAATGGTCAAGCGGTCCCAAAGGTAATGGCAAAACTTTAAACTCTTTTCCTATGGAAACTTTGATACTAACTATAACTATTCATATTTTTGAAAAGTTACATCAATTTTATGAAAAATAGATTAAAGATTACAATTAACAAACTTATGTTAACAATAACATACATCACAACTAATCTTTTTAAATTAACATAAGAATGTAAAATGTAAATAACAAATTACATTATTTAAAGTAGTATGAACAATAAATAAAAAATACAGAATTATTAAAAAAAACTATCAAAAATAAACAACACCAGCAAAAGTGGTGGATTTCAAAGGAGTCATAAAAACTAATATAACTTCAGCTTAAGCAAAAGTAGGGCTAGTGTTGGACTATGTAGGGATTACATTTACTATTCCCACCCCAAATCTAAGCTAAAGCAGGGAAAGTGCTGGACTTTGGAGTTGCTAGATTTACTATTTTCACTCCAACATCAAAGCAAAGGCAGTGAAAGTGTTAAAATGTAGTGGTATACCGTTTTCTTTTACCTCTCCAATGTAAGCAAAAGCAGGGGTATTGTTGGACCTTTACATATACCACTCCAACACCTATTTTTATTATACAAACTTTTAAGTAACAGCACACAATTATTAAAACATATTTAAAATAAAAAAAGACACAATATAAATACATTAGATTAAAAGCAAATAAAAAAACAAAAATAGAAAATAATTTGAAAAAGAACAATATATCTAAAATAGATGTATTGTCCTCCCTAATGACCAAAACAGCTACTTCAAAATAAAATAAAACAAATAAAATTACAATTAATTGGAAATATAAATGACATCTTACAAAGTTTATGATTAAATACTCTCATGAATAAATTAACAATGAATAAATATACACAAAATATTTTACCTTAAAATATTTTAAATAACAAATAATTCAGTTAAAAAACTAAATTCTTACGGCAATTTATAGGAGTCAAGAAGAGCGTCAAGGTTTATGATTCTCCCGAGAAATCGGAGAGGGTGGGCAGCCCCGAGCTTCGCACTGTATTATTGGTCCTACATGTTGCAGCATATAGGGACTGGTATGAGGAAGTACACATAGAATCAGCTCTGATGAATTACCATCTACATATCAGTCAGTTATACGGTGTCCTGAGGTTAACAGTTGTTTTTTGAGAAACTTGGAGAAGTTATTACAAAAAAAGGGTTTAATGCCGAATTAAAAACTGGTTTACACGCTGAGAAACAGGAGACTCTGGCTCGCCTCATAGATAGGAGTTGGGGTCTGATACCCTGCGGTTGCCGGTGATTCAATCACAGGCTCTTATGAAATCTGGGCAAGTACTGGTATGTCATATATAGGAAGTTCGTCCTGACTTGTGTGATACGTGGGAACCATTTTTTCCACATTGGACGACCTTATCCCTATGCTTTCTGTTATTTGGATAATAACATTCGGATTATTTAAATATATTTTGTTGCCCTTTGTCCTGATGAGGCCTTAAAACAATTGAAAGGCCGAAACGCGTCAACAGTTATTATTAATTTCGGCACCTGATTTTGATTTGGAAACTGAATGGATAGATTTCCCAGGAGCATCATTGATTGTTGAAGCCAAAAAATCAATTGGGCTTCCTTTGCTTCTTGTTAATTTGGTGTCAGAAAAAGGAAATAAGGCCGAAGAAAAGACAATGCCATGTTTTCCTTGTAAATCAACCATCAGGCTTCTTACATAAACTTTGGATCAAGGGTCCACAACAATAAGACATTTGGAACTCCTGGATTTAGATCATTGACTTTGTTTTTTGGAATTTCACATGTCAATCCTTACAAGATTAAATATTGTTTGGTCGACTGATTTATATTTAGAATGTAAAAAAAGTAAAAGGATCTTTAAAATAATTCACAAACTATATTACTGTTTTGTTGTGTGTTTTTGTCTTTATTTATTTGTATTTGTATTTCGGTAATAACCATTGAATGAACGTCTTAACAAATGAGAGATATATATCAAAAAACTTAGGTTGTGAAGAGACAAATAATTGACCGTTTTTGTTCTCAGAATTAACTTTTTTGTAGTAAATACCTTGGCATCACTTTTTTTGTAATTTATTGAATTAAAAACTGGCAGCAGGTTAAGAGGAAAATCAATTTCCTCAAATTATTTGGTACGGACCTTTGTGGTGGTCTCCTGCTCTGCCAGGTATCTTTCATAACAGGGTGGGTATAAAGCCTGAGAGATGTGGCATCTTGAGGGTAGAGTATCTCTATGATTGTGATCATTTTTTTTCTTTTGGAGAGATACAGGAGAGGTTTGGTGTGATGAAAGACAAGTTTTTTTAGTATTTACAAATCTGTGTCTTTTTTTTACAGGATGGATAAGAATCAAATCTCTCTTATTAAATATCTAGCTATAGTAGTGGTAGAGCCGGGAAGCAGAAACTGGCAAATATATGATCTGCTAGTGCGGGGCTTCCAGACAATATAGAACCCCAGAATAACAAATGGGAAGTGAGGTTGGGGGAGGAGGGGCAATTTCTTGAGCACTTTCTGGAGGTGTGTAGGGAGGCTCTTGACAGTGAGACTGAAAAGCCAGCATTTTAAAAGACTTTCACTTGTATTATACACTTGACAAGCTTTGTAAATGAGGTAAAGGGGCAATTCCAAATGTCACAGATGTGGAACCAAGCAAGAGGAAATTGTCCATTTGTTTAGTACCTGTTCCTGTCTATCTACTTATCTGCAGGAGATTGATACATTTATTGGCATGATCCTTAGAAAACAGGTTAGGATTACCCCTCAAGTATATCTTTAGGGGTAAGGAAGGATCATGGACTCTCCATAGGTGAAATGTATTTAGTTTTTGTGGCCATGGCAATGGCCTGTATGAGCATTGCTTCAGGGTGGATTATCCCTGAATCTCCTACTTTCTCTGAGAGGCGATCACGCTTCTTGGCTATGTATAATATGGAGAGGGGAATACATTAATGTAAAGGCCAGATGGGGGAGACAGGGTGATTTAATTTGGGGCCACATGTATCAACATTTGGAATAGCAATTACCTAATTACAATTTTCAGTGAATCACAATTAGGATCGCTATTCCAAATGTATGATACTCCAAAAGTTTCATTTAGCGATTTGTAGGGGCTTGCAAATCGAATTACCTCATTAATATTAATGAGGTAGCTCACAATTTGCAAACCCCTAGTAATCGCTAAAATCATGGGGATGGTGGTCGGCTGGGGTCAGCCGACCACCATTTCCGTGATGCGCATGTAAATAAAGCAATCATTTTCTTTTTATGGTAGCCCCTTTTTCTTATAGGAAAATGGGTTGTATTCAAAAAGCTAAACAGAAAAGTTTTCTTCTCATTTTTTAAACGCAGGCTGTGTTCCATGGGACCACTGCCTGCTCTTAAAAGAAAATTGCCATCATTCCCAAAGGGGAAGGGGTACCTTGGGAACCCCTTCCCATTTGCGAATGGGTTACCACTAACGTGAAGTTGATGGTAAATTGCAAATGTTTTGTGACCGTGTTTATGGTCACAAACCATTCATACATACCAATTCAATTCGATATTTAGAAGGAACACCCTAAACATGCCTCTTCCAAATACCGAATAGCTAACCAATTTTGCGATTCAGTAACAGATTTCTAAATCACAAAATAGGGTTTGATACATGTAAAAAGCCTTTTTTGTGTTTGCAAACGGGCCGAATCTGTCAATCGGCCACTTTGCGAACGCAAAATGGGTTAATACATGTGGCCCTTGGTTTCCTGTATCTGAATGGATTGGGAGCTTTAATTTGGGATCAGATAAGCAGTTCTGTAATCTTTTAACATTTCAAGACTGCTCCTATATATTGATTCTTGTCTTATAGGTTGCTAAGGTCATTCTATATGGAGTATATTGCACCCATGCACCTTAATCAACAATATGTTAAGACATCTTTTATCTGTATAGACATTATTATTATTTTGATCTATCTTGCTGCTATGATTTCCTGATGTTTAATTAATTATACTATGGTACTTGGGTAGTGATCCTTGTCTCTCTCGTTGTTCAGGCCACTCTACCCAGAGTCTATCGCACTAATGCCCTTTAACTAATGACATTCTGTGAATGCCGCTTGTGTACTGTTTTTATGAGTGTTATGATTATTTCTAACTATGTTGTTGCAATGATCATTTGACCTCTTAGTTATCATGCTATCACTCTTTGATGTATAAAATGTTTAACTTGCTTCTCCTTGTTATCTCTTTTTTGAAACGCCTATATAAATATTCTGTTGTTATCTATATGTTGAATTTGGTTATGTATTGGACCCTATACCTGAAAAATCAATAAAATAAATACAGAAATAGAAATACATAATGAATTGCATTTAAATATTTATTTAACATAAAAATTAATTCATACAAAAATATGACTATAATTAAAATAACTTCCCATCCTACTCTTCCTAATATTTTGAATACAACTTTTCTAGATAAAAGAAAACAAGAATGACAGAAGATGCAGGATTTATTACATCTCGGAACGGAAATTTTTTATTATGCTACATGGGTTATACTTATACTCAGGAGAAACAAAAAGACTTTAAAGTTAACTGGAAATGTACTAAGTATTACTCTAACAAATGCTATGGGCATGCTACAACCAGAGAAACAAGTGTCATTAATACTACTGAACATAACCACCCACCTAACATCTCAGAAATCGAGGTTAGATCCACTCTAGAAAATATAAAAGAATTAAGTAGCACATCTGACCTACCAACTAGCGTAATTCTAAAAGAATTACTACCTAGAGTACCCAGAGAAGCAAGAGGTCAGTTACCATCAATTGCTTCAATAAAAAGAACCATAGCTAGGACCAAAAAATCCAGTAGACCCACAATACCAATACCTAAAACTTTTGAGGAAGTCATTATTCCACCTGAACTTACCATCACCGGTAATGACGAACCTTTTATCTTCTATGATAATCATAGCAAAGATAAAAGGATAATCATGTTTGCTACAAATAACAACCTTAAAAAATTAAAAGAAAGTCAAACATAGATGATGGATGGCACTTTTACCATATGCCCTAAACCATTCTATCAATTGTATACAATACATGGGCAATATCATAATACCTGTATCCCATTCATCTACTGTTTGTTACCAAACAAACAAACAGCAACTTACACAGAAATATTGCACAAAATCAAAGAACAAACATCAGACTACTTCCCACTAAAAATAATAATAGACTTCGAACAAGCTATGAATAATTCCATTCTTAAAACATATCCACACACATCCATACAAGGATGTTACTTTCATTTTAACCAATGTCTATGGAGACATTTACAAAAATCTACACTTAGGGCTCGATTTCGATCCGGTAAAATGCACTCCAAATAGTCGTACGGAGCGTTTTTCCCCGTATGAATCGAACCCGAAGGCGTCCCCGTACGAATGTGCAAGTACGATCACAACTTAATGCGTCACTCCGTACGTCTCATAAAAAACGCCGTACGAATCGAAAGTCCGTATGAATATCAGTCGGCTGGCGCTCGACGCTACGTCCGTACGTACATAAACGGCGTCTCCCGAACCACAAAGTACGATCCGTGTTCCACACACTCCGTACGGCTCTTTTTCTACGACAGCTCAAAACTACCGTAAAACCAGACTCCGGCACGAGCCGCACCCCGGTACGCGACAAGCAGGACAAGGACGCCATCGTCCGTGTAATCCCTATCCTGTACGCCCACCACCTCGTAATGAGAAACCGACGACGGCGCAGAAGGTGAGTACAAGGAGGTTCTACATACCTGTACGTCTTGCTACACGCGCACATCTCCATTACACGATTATAATGTCTGCCCATGTTGCGCCACACACTCCCGCACTACACCAGCGCAATACGCCGCTCCTACGTCATCACCACAGGGTACGGCAGGTCACCGCACTACATCAGTGCAATACGGAGACCGGCCGTACCTACGTCATCGACCGGGGGTACGGTACATCACCGCACAACACCAGCGCAATACGCTGCTCCTACGTCATCGACCACGGGGTACGGCAGATCACCGCACTACACCAGTGCAATACGGAGACCGGCCGTACCTACGTGATCGACCTGGGGTACGGTACGTCACCGCACAACACCAGCGCAATACGCTGCTCCTAATGTCATCTACCACGGGGTACGGCAGGTCACCGCACTACATCAGTGCAATACGGAGACCGGCCATACCTACGTCATCGACCGGGGGTACGGTACGTCACCGCACAACACCAGCGCAATACGCCGCTCCTACGTCATCGACCACGGGGTACGGCAGGTCACTGCACTACACCAGTGCAATACGGAGACCAGCCGTACCTACGTCATCGACCAGGGGGGACGGTACATCACCGCACTACACCAGTGCAATAGACGTGTGGCACAAATGCCTGCAATGTGATTGTAAGTGTAAGTGGTGAGCAGAACACCCCCCAGTATCAGAGTGTGTGGCTAACACCCCCCATCAGTGGCAACCAGTGCCCAGCATCAGAGTGTGTGTGGCTAACACCCCCACCAGTGCCCCCCAGTGCCCAGCATCAGAGTGTGTGTGTGGCTAACACCCCCATCAGTGCCCCCCAGTGCCCAGCATCAGAGTGTGTGTGGCTAACAACCCCCCACCAGTGGCAACCAGTGGCAACCAGTGCCCAGCATCAGAGTGTGTGTGTGGCTAACACCCCCCCCACCAGTGCCCCCCAGTGCCCAGCATCAGAGTGTGTGTGTGGCTAACACCCCCACCAGTGCCCCCCAGTGCCCAGCATCAGAGTGTGTGTGTGGCTAACACCCCCCACCAGTGGCAACCAGTGGCAACCAGTGCCCAGCATCAGAGTGTGTGTGTAGCTAACACCCCCCCACCAGTGGCAACCAGTGCCCAGCATCAGAGTGTGTGTGGCTAACACCCCCACCAGTGCCCCCCAGTGCCCAGCATCAGAGTGTGTGTGTGGCTAACACCCCCACCAGTGCCCCCCAGTGCCCAGCATCAGAGTGTGTGTGTGGCTAACACCCCCATCAGTGCCCCCCAGTGCCCAGCATCAGAGTGTGTGTGTGGCTAACACCCCCCCACCAGTGGCAACCAGTGCCCAGCATCAGAGTGTGTGTGTGGCTAACACCCCCCCCACCAGTGCCCCCCAGTGCCCAGCATCAGAGTGTGTGTGTGGCTAACACCCCCACCAGTGCCCCACAGTGCCCAGCATCAGAGTGTGTGTGTGGCTAACACCCCCACCAGTGCCCCCCAGTGCCCAGCATCAGAGTGTGTGTGTGGCTAACACCCCCACCAGTGCCCCCCAGTGCCCAGCATCAGTGTGTGTGTGTGGCTAACACCCCCATCAGTGCCCCCAGTGCCCAGCATCAGAGTGTGTGTGTGGCTAACACCCCCCCACCAGTGGCAACCAGTGGCAACCAGTGCCCAGCATCAGAGTGTGTGTGTAGCTAACACCCCCCCACCAGTGGCAACCAGTGCCCAGCATCAGAGTGTGTGTGCCTAACACACCCACCAGTGCCCCCCACTGCCCAGCATCAGAGTGTGTGTGTGGCTAACACCCCCACCAGTGCCCCCCAGTGCCCAGCATCAGAGTGTGTGTGTGGCTAACACCCCCACCAGTGCCCCCCAGTGCCCAGCATCAGAGTGTGTGTGTGGCTAACACCCCCACCAGTGCCCCCCAGTGCCCAGCATCAGAGTGTGTGTGTGGCAACACCCCCATCAGTGCCCCCCAGTGCCCAGCATCAGAGTGTGTGTGGCTAACACCCCCCCACCAGTGGCAACCAGTGGCAACCAGTGCCCAGCATCAGAGTGTGTGTGTGGCTAACACCCCCCCACCAGTGCCCCCCAGTGCCCAGCATTAGAGTGTGTGTGTGGCTAACACCCCCACCAGTGCCCCCCAGTGCCCAGCATCAGAGTGTGTGTGTGGCTAACACCCCCACCAGTGCCCCCCAGTGCCCAGCATCAGAGTGTGTGTGGCTAACACCCCCCCACCAGTGCCCAGCATCAGAGTGTGTGTGTAGCTAACACCCCCCCACCAGTGGCAACCAGTGCCCCCCAGTGCCCAGCATCAGAGTGTGTGTGTGGCTAACACCCCCACCAGTGCCCCCCAGTGCCCAGCATCAGAGTGTGTGTGTGGCTAACACCCCCACCAGTGCCCCCCAGTGCCCAGCATCAGAGTGTGTGTGTAGCTAACACCCCCCCACCTGTGCCCCCCAGTGCCCAGCATCAGAGTGTGTGTGTGGCTAACACCCCCACCAGTGCCCACCAGTGCCCAGCTGTTACAAAACAACATACCATTGTGAACATCATTACCATCAGGAGATTAACACATGTTAACATACCTACATTTGAACATCACATCAGCTCCCAGGCACATAGCAGTCACAGACCTTATCACACAAACTCTACTTCAGAAAATTAACATAAATGCTTTATTCAGCTGCTCCAAAAAAGAAAAGCAAATAAGAGTCCTTGCTCATTAAAGGCCAATGGCCAGTCCAAAAAAGTCCGAGCAACAATATGTGCCTCCATGGGTGTGATCCCACACTAACTTGCCTGCACATGGTGTTTAATCCGCAGTGGTAACTATGGGGGCATCATCTGTGGAATCCTCCGGCACCGCATGGACAGGAGAGGGAAGGACAGGCGGAGTGGGTGCAGGTGTAGTGGATTCATCCACACTGGCTGGTGCAGCGTCGAAAGTAGCTACGTAAACCTGGCTGCACACCTCAGCCAGTGTGGAAAAGCTACCACCTGAACCCGGGGACACATTGGGGGTGGAGGTAGAGGGCTGTGAGTCTGTACTCCTGGGTGTGTGGGTGCATGTGTGCGTTGTGTCCCCTCTCCCTGTGGGTGTGCCTACATCCCCTTGAGATTGCGTGCGTGGAGCTTTGAGCTTTTTCTGACGTGTGGGTGTGCTGGGTGTGTGTGACCTGTGGCGTCTGCGTGTATGTGGTGTAGATATGGGAGAGGCAGAGGTGGATGGGTCTGAAGGATGGGGGGCAGACAGAGGGTGCTGGGAGTACATTGCTGCCGTCAGTGTTGACTCTATGGCTGCCACACCCCGACGTAGATCAGACATGGCTGACGACATGCCCTCCATGAACGACACCAACTGTGTAAACAGTTGTGTATGTCCATGGAGGACAGTCAGTATGGATGTCTGACCTACTGCAATCTGTCGGAGTAGGTCCACAGTCTCAGCACTGAGGGCAGCAGGGGACACAGGGGCAGGGGCTGCGGTGCCGGGAACAAAGGAGACACGGCTGCTAGCACGGACCCTAGGGACACTAATGACTGGGAGGGTGAAGATGGCACTGGAGGAGGGGACGCCAGCCAAAGATGATGGAGAGACCATTGCAGCATATTCCCCCCCCTCCTGAGAGTCTGACTCGGAGTTGTCGGCATGGTAAGATGTGTCAGTCACATGTCGTCCGGCCAGCATACTATCATCACCCTCCGTGCCACTGCCTCCCTCCGACTCCTCAAAGCAGGTGGCACTGTCGGTGTGTCCCTCTTCGTGGTCCGCGCCTGTGTCCCCTCCAGATTCAGATGATGATGCTGTGGGCAAGGAGAAGAATAATAACATATCAGTCACCTGTACACATCAGACATGTCAGCTACAATTCATTAGGCTTCATTTCAGAACATGGCATGCATCATGAGTCACAGGAGACTGAACACTGCACAATGATAAGTCTAGTTGTGGCCAATTGCGAGAGACACTATGCATAATGTATAGTAGGATACAAGCAACAGTGAATGGAAAAATCTATCATGAGCGACACAATGATGATTGACTGCCTGACAACAGGATAGCTGATGAAGCATCACAGCTCATTTACACACCCAGCCACCCAAACCCAGACCTGCACATGTTGAATTTCCTTACACCTTGTGCCACATGTGAAAAGTCCTTCCTGAAGTGACATGTTATGCCATCCTGGGCCCTGAACAAAGTGTAACATCACCTCACACTGGCATCACAGCTGTTGACACCCCAAGCCTCATTGTGTGACTGAGCATCAATAGTAATTACAAAGAACATTTGACTTCTGTGGCCACTATGCACACACGCACTGCCCAGTGTGAGTATGCATAAGCCCAAAATATAGCACTTGTACATTGTGCACATGTAGCCAACACATGACTACTCTAAAGAGTACCATGGACAAAGGCCACTGAGGCTGACTCGTGCAGAAGACACATGTTTAGACTCAAGATCAGTGCCCAAATATGTAGAACAGCCGACACAGTGCACATGTGGTGCCACATGTAAGGTTCCAACAGGTGTCACAGACCCCCCCCCCCCCTCCAACATGATGATGTGCAAAGGAAGATGCATACATAGACATTGCACCATAGGAGTACATGTGAAAAACAAACATCATCTAAAGCACAGGTCAAAAGTGGATTAGGGCAAGGCATGTAAAGAAGCAGCTGCAGAAATGGGGACATTCTGAGGCCAATGCATGGAGTGCCTGTCTGACCACAACACTCAAACTATGGGAGTGTAACCATGCCTTTGAGCACTGCAGGGAGCATGTGACACACATCACAACATACAGACATAAACCTACCCACTACTTGCTGCTGTCCCTCCTGCAACTGCCTATGGAGGTCTGGGAACACCACTTCCAGGACCCGGAGCATGTTGGGGGTGAGGTGGCGGGTGCCGCCATGCCGGCGTGGAGCTTCCAGCTTTAGTTGGACTCTGGCAATGCGGCGGCTCCAGCACCGGATGTCCTGCCACCTCTTTTTGATGTTCCAGAGCCTCCTGCGAGGCCCCCCCTCTTTCCTGACAGCCCTGGCGATGTCCAGCCAGATTTCACCCTTCTCATAGGCAGATACCTGTCACAAATGTAAAGTAAAACAGCATCAGTACACTTGGTCCATGTTCCAAACACACACATATGTGCACAAAAAACTTGATGATAACAGGGCATTGTAAGATAAACACATTAGCACTGTTGGGCCCGAGTATGTGGCGTGTGAGCAAACACCACTGCATGACATGCCATTGAAAGGCTACAGATGACATGATGGGTGCTAAACACTCTCCCAGCATGGCACCCACTGAGCAATGTATGCTACGTCTGGGTGCACTGCAGCACGTGACATGCTGTCACACACCCCACTGCAACAAATAAGCCTCTAGTAACAACACTGTACCCCCTGCCACTCACTCCCAACACCATTGCATGTAGACACTATACATACACAGTGGCTATAATGTCACACACAAAACAGGTGCACACTCCAAGGTATTGCACACATCACTCACCTGATCCTCTGGTCTCCCATACAGCTTGCTGTAGTTAGGGAGGAGGGCATCCAGCAGTGCCTTGTTCTCACCATCAGTGAATGCAGGTGCCCTCTCCATGCTAAGCCAATCAGGGTCCAGAGGATTCAGAGACAGCAGCTGTGGTTACCACACCAATGTTGTGCAGGCAAGTGCCCTACCACAGCCACATGCTGCCTTATATCTGTGCTGCAGAGGGGCTGTGAGTCCAAGGAGTAGTGTCTAATAGGCCACCATAGTTAACATCCTACGTTCCATCCAATCACTTCACACAGAAGGACATGACACACATATGCATGGTTTGAAAACTGAGCCTGAGCTGAACAACAACTTTTGCAACATTGTATACTTTTGCCCAACTGAATTTTCTAGAACACCTGTAGGAGGTTCAAAAAATGCAGTATCCATTACAACCTGGTTGCATTTTGATCTGTCCACTGTTCCCCTAGATGTCCCCTATGTACTTAATCAAATACCCACACAAGTAAGGTGACATTGCCCTTGCTGATGCAACCCATTCAAAGCGTACACACGCACGTACCATTGGGGTACGCCTTGCTCGCGTAGGGCTGAAAAGCTGTAGGGAAATGAGGCGTACACACGCACGTACCATTGGGGTACGCCTTGCTCACGTAGGGCTGGAAAGCTGTAGGGAAACGAGGCGTACACACGCACGTACCATTGGGGTACGCCTTGCTCGTGTAGGGCTGAAAAGCTATAGGGAAACGAGGCGTACACACGCACGTACCATTGGGGTACGCTCTGCTCGCGTAGGGCTGAAAAGCTGTAGGGAAACGAGGCGTACACATGCACGTACCATTGGGGTACGCTCTGCTCGCGTAGGGCTGAAAAGCTATAGGGAAACGAGGCGTACACACGCACGTACCATTGGGGTACGCCTTGCTCGCGTAGGGCTGAAAAGCTGTAGGGAAACGAGGCGTACACACGCACGTACCATTGGGGTACGCCTTGCTCGCGTAGGGCTGAAAAGCTGTAGGGAAATGAGGCGTACACACGCACGTACCATTGGGGTACGCCTTGCTCGTGTAGGGCTGAAAAGCTATAGGGAAACGAGGCGTACACACGCACGTACCATTGGGGTACGCTCTGCTCGCGTAGGGCTGAAAAGCTGTAGGGAAACATGGCGTACACACGCACGTACCATTGGGGTACGCTCTGCTCGCGTAGGGCTGAAAAGCTATAGGGAAACGAGGCGTACACACGCACGTACCATTGGGGTACGCCTTGCTCGCGTAGGGCTGAAAAGCTGTAGGGAAACGAGGCGTACACACACACGTACCATTGGGGTACGCCTTGCTCGCGTAGGGCTGAAAAGCTGTAGGGAAACGAGGCGTACACACGCGCGTATCATTGGGGTACGCCTTGCTCGCGTAGGGCTGAAAAGCTATAGGGAAACGAGGCGTACATATGCACGTACCATTGGGGTACGCTCTGCTCGCGTAGGGCTGAAAAGCTGTAGGGAAACGAGGCGTACACACGCACGTACCATTGGGGTACGCTCTGCTCGCGTAGGGCTGAAAAGCGATAGGGAAACGAGGCGTATGTACAGTGTGTCAGACATGCTCATGTGAACGTTTGTGTAGGCTGCGTTCCTGACCTCCTTCATGTCACCATTGGGAGAGTGACTCCAGGAAATCACATAGCAGGGATGTATTCTACCCTCATGTTGACAATGTGGATGCATACATCAGCATGCCATCCTCACATCAGCATGCCCCAAGTGTGTCAGACATTGAAGAAGCACAGGAACTGTGACCTAGTGCCTCAGTTGATGTGTGAAGAGCTGTCAAGACTTGTCATTACTCCTTCAGCACATGTGCATCACATGCATACAACACTTTGCACCGACGTAACGTCTACAACATATTGCGATGCACATGAACACTGGACTGCCACACCAATCAGTACAGGGAACTGGCACATGATGACAGCAACATGCCCACTGTGACAGAGGTGTAATAGACGCACAGCATGACGCAGAGTCACCACGTCATGTGTGTGCCATATGTTATATTGTGGCAGCTGTTTGCATATGAAATGTTCAGGACAGTATCATCTTACTCACCTTAGAATATCCCCACGTGTCATCCTGGACATGCCAATTTCCGCTCAGTAGTACACTTGTGTGTTGGTAGGCATGTCCTGCGGCCCACCGTGTGTTGTTGGCGTTGTGTGTGCCGTGATGACGTTGTCTGGGTACTCATACGTGACCTCAGCGTGCTCACGTCAGGTCCCCTGTATTTACAACACCTGCGCTGGTCCTGTATAAGTGTAACCTAACTCACTTTTGAAACCAGATCATAGTACGATCACTTCTGACCATTTCACTTGGATTGTCTGACTCAGGACGGTGCCAATAGGGATGTCCATTACAAAGCCTGTGAGGATTGCAACCCTCTCATGTAGGTGACTGACCCTCACCGTCGGTGTCTCCACAGTGTTCACGGCAAGCAAGACAAGTAGAGCTGCTCCGACTGCTGGGACCAGACATATGAATGCAGGTGTGATTGGTCACACATGCCGCTCAGATTCCAGCAGTTGTCCCTGCAGCACAATGGCTCATGGTCTGGACGTAGGAGGAGTGCCTGGGCGTGGGTGTTGAGACATCATTGCCCCTTGGATTTGACATCAGTCCTCCAGGGCCAAGTCGTCAGGTAACCCATGTATGTGAAAGAGATGTCATCACACTTCAAAATCTACACAATGCACGTGCACTGCTGCATGGGATTTGGGTGACACCGCCCACGCGGCTCTGTCAAATTTGCAGACGTTGTAGCCTGCACCACGACCTGTGGTCCTCATGTCCATGATGTCCCTCACACCAACAAAGACCAAAGCGGGGGATTCTGGCCCAGCAGACCCGTCTGGGGGCACTTGCGCGTCTGGTGATTTGCCCGTGACGCCATCACTCACTTCGTCCCTGATGCAGGCGGCGCATTTGTGCCAGACCCGCTGTGACAGAAAGGATCTAAATGTTGATCCTGGTCCTCGCTGGTTCAACTCACAACCTCACTGGCAACTGTCCCCCAGGTGCCAGCCTTTGCGGCGTTCTCGGGGGGTGGTGTCCCCAATACCACACCCTGTACGGCACTGGCGTGGGAACTGTGCGGCAGCATACCGCCATTAATGCTGCAGGGGGGGGGTTCAACTCCTACGAGCCGGCCACAGCTCATGACAGGCCTAATTATCATGAAATGTGTGTCAAAGAGTGTTGGGAGGTTCGTGAAGACCCACTGACACATGAGTGTCGGTCCCAAGGTGACAGGACAGGTGGACTGGGGCTTGCAAGTGGTCTGGACACCTAGCCAGACACTGGTGATGCGTCTACTCCAAACCTGTTCATGGATGACCGGCCAACGGACAGTGTAATGTTTATGTGTGCGGCCATAGCCTTGCCCAATCATTTCCCCGTTGCTGCGGTGAGGACCAACCTCCTCACTGAGGTCCTTCAAGTGCAGTCACGCTCTGCTGAGCGTCTGCAGGCCTATCCTGAGGAATGTTCTGTATCTATATTGTTCTGCATGTACAGGCACGCGGCATGTTTGGCTGTAGATAGGCACGTTGTCAGACGACCACACCCCTCCCTGGACCGGCCATGTGCCCTGTCCTCCCACCCCACCCCAGAGAGCATGGGCATCCTGCCCGCCAAATCACATACCACATTCCCCCTATCTCTGCTGTAGAGGGTATCCAAGAGGTCTGAGCAGTACGGACAGATGTCATCATCCTCCCTGAGTCTGGGACTGAGGTCTTACAACATCACATGCCTCTTTGTCTGCTTCCCACACTGTCTGTGGGACATGGTTGTGTAACTGCTGGCAGAGTGTGCGTTGTAGGTACGGGCAATACTTGGCCAAGCACTTGTAGGATGCCAGTCAGCAACACCGTATTTCATCCAGTGATGGCTCAATATCCCCGACTCACATAGATGGCATCCAGGGAGGCAAAATTGTCTGAAGATTGGTATGTATTTAAAGTCAGGAACATGCTACTTACTACTGTTCCATTATGATATATTGTTACGAAAGGTAAGTAACCAGTTCATAAATTTCAGTACATCTTCTGTTGGAGCATCCACATTGTGTCCTTGACGTGATTACAGGGTTTCTAATGTACGCACACCATGCCACTTGTGTTAATGAAGCGCTCATATGTGTGATGGCATCACAGACCATTTTTGACTAATCAAACATTTATGCAGGATGATGATGTTCAGGTAATAGTTAGGGAAATATCACACCGCAACATGACTATGTCAGAACTGTGCAAATGATGCCACATGTGGTGTGTGTATTGCTGTAAGCTGTCTGGATGTGCAGACAACCTCCTACTGACATTCACATGCCGTGTGTCACTGACATGATACATTGTCATGCTCAATAAGACCTTTCCATCAGATATTTTGTATGCATGTCATATCCATTCCACGGACCACAGGTCTTGTACTGTTCACGGAGGAGTGGCTGGGAGTTTGAACATGTTACAACAGTGTGTCTCCCACACCACACTCACACTTGTCTAGATTTGTTGAAGCAGTGTTGCTTGTGCCATGTACATTGTTATTGTCTTAGTCAGACAGTTGAACACATTTCCTAACATGTGTTTTGCAGGGCACCCCCTCTGGAACG
The DNA here is from genome assembly GCF_964263255.1 of Lissotriton vulgaris. Classification (NCBI taxonomy): domain Eukaryota; kingdom Metazoa; phylum Chordata; class Amphibia; order Caudata; family Salamandridae; genus Lissotriton; species Lissotriton vulgaris. Next base: position 109,227 of record NW_028244489.1, read on the forward strand.
GCCGTTACCTGACTTGGAAGCCATGAGGGAACGCAATTGCATCCGTCGTTATCGCTTCACCAGACAGCTGATCAAGGACCTGACGGACAGACTGGAGGCTCACCTGCAACCACGACACAGGTATCCAACGGCGCTGACACCCAAGGTAAAGGTGATGGCAGCCCTCCATTTCTTTGCCACAGGTACGTTCCAATTGACCATAGCTGATGTGGGAGGGATGTCTCAGACCATGTTCAGCAGTGTATTGACAGATGTTTTGGCAGCGATGTTGCTCCACCTAGATGAATTCATCACATTCCCTACTCCAGAACAGTTGACAGATGTCAAGGGGGAATTCTATGCCCTGGGACGCATGCCACATGTTATTGGTGCAATTGATGGTACACATGTTAGTTTGGTGCCACCACAGGCTCAGGAGCAGGCGTATCGCAACAGGAAACACTACCACTCAATAAATGCCCTGGTGGTGTGTCTTGCGAACATGATTATCTCGCATGTATCTGCACGTTTTCCAGGATCGTGCCACGATGCTTTCATCATGAGGCGTAGCAGGGTGCCACAGATGATGCTGCAGCTGCACAACCACCGGGCATGTCTCGTTGGTGAGTATATTCGTCAGCTATGTATGTCAGTATGTCACACCTTCTTGATCAGAATCATATTACACACTCATTTCCATGATGTGGATTTGCAGGAGACGCTGGATATCCAAACATGCCGTGGCTCATGACTCCACTACGCAACCCAAGGACAGCTGCAGACCAGCGGTACAACAATGCTCATGGGAAGACCAGGCGGGTGATAGAGCGGACATTTGGAGTCCTGAAGAGCCGGTTCAGGTGCTTGGACAGGACAGGCGGAGCCCTCAAATACAGCCCACGCAAGGTGTGTGACATCTTCACTGTGTGCTGCATGCTTCACAACATGGCAGTGGAGAAGGCCGTGCCGCTCTACCTTGACCCTGATGAGCTGGAACATCCGCCCGTAGAGGATGAAGGCCTTGGCCAGGATACCAGTGATGAGGAGGTAGAAGATGATATCCGGGCTCACCTCATCCGCAACTTCTTCTCATAATGGTGAGTCATAGCAGGTTATATGTAATACATGTATGAGAAAGTTGCATGGGTAGCATGATGTGAATGCAGCAGACTGTATGCAATGTCACTTGGATGTCTGTAGTGCTGTGTCACACAGGTGCAGATGTAATGCAACACACATACGTGCTATGTGTATACTTGGAATGTACAGGTGTACTACAACAACTGGATATGGTAAAGGACATTATCTGAATGACACTGTACAGAATTTGACCCCTTGTGTGCCACTCTCATCCACAGCTCACCCCGCCTGTTGTCCGTTTGGGTCATTGTGGTCACCCTGCTATTGCTGAAGATGATTGCAACGTCAGCCTAATCAACGGAGCATGCATGGACATGTGGAGAAGTCATTTTGGGTAAGGACTCATACGAGGCTGTTTAGCGTTGGTATGTGTAGAAACGTGTGGTACATGTTCATGTGCATGTAGTGCGACCATGAATACATGCATCAACAATTTGTTACTTATTACATGTATGCCCAATCCCATGACTGGATAGTCACCCCATCTGACAGTCATCTGTTGTAGTTGTATACTCTGGTGGATGCATCAATGTGTATAGACATTGCCACTGCAACATAGCACATACCATGGTTTGACATTGTGTCAGAGCTCTCAAACACAGACTCTGTGGGGGATTGCAGCATCACCGTGTGCATTAGAATGTGACTGGATGCTTGCCTCCACCTTGTGGGACAGTTTGGTTGCCATTCCACCATGTTGTGCAGGTGTTGCCCACTGTATGTTCCACATGTCCTGAGAAATGTCGTGTGAATCTGTGAACATGGATGCATTGCCCCTTGTTGCACTATTTCATGTCAATGTCATGTCGTTACCTCCGTGCAGGTGGAAAATCCAGCTCCACCAGCCTTCACAGTGAGTAGCACTTCTGTTTTGATTCACATGATGTCATGTATGTTTTGCTTGAGACATGACAATGTTGGGATGAAGCATCTCTTAATTATTGTGTTGCACCAGTGGAGTGTGGTCATGCACATGATTCTCGAGTTCCGGGCAGCATTCATGTCCAATGGTAGGGTATCATATTGTGTTTTGGTTCAACTTGACTTCAAGTTGATATTTCTTCTAACAGCATCTCATGTTTAGCTTAGTAATGCTATGTTGATAGATCATAAGACTGGCCACAGAGTGCCTTTGTAGGAAATGGGACCCCCCGCCGGCCAGGGCTTGCGCCACAGCCAGTCAGAGACCGGCACTCCTATGTAAAGTCGACCCCTGCTCACCCTCCAGGTAACACGGTGTGGGCAGTCAGGCCTGTCTCGGAGGACATGTGTGAAGCATTTGCGCACGCACCCACCAACAACAACATCCAGGGCCTCCCACAAAAGGACTCCACACCAAGTATATATGAAAATAGTCTTTGTATTAAGAAGGACACATAGGAACACACATGGTACAAGTGGCCTGAGGCACAGGCCGGGGTTACACGGAAGAAGGTACAGGGCAGGGCCAAGGGGACCCTGCCAGGGGTATGCACATGATAGAACTGGCATTAGAACACATATCCACTGGGACTTCCTAGAACTAGCAGTAGAACTCACTCTGACCAGGGATCACGTACATGGGACATCGGGTATTCAGGAGGGAAGGGACAAGGTACATAACACAACAGAGGCCCCCATCAGCAGGGCAACACAGAATAATTCTCAGCATCACTTTGATATTAGTCAGTAGCACCCCATAGGCCAGATGGCCTACCTGGGGCAAGGGCGCCTTAGAGTCTCGATGTTCAGAGTGGGCTGCAAGGGGCCCGGGGCACACGTTAACGTGGCAGCGGCCCACGAAGTGCTGGGCCGCTGAGGGGCTTTGATGTAGCCTTGCAGGCTTGGGGGAGGATGACTCCATGAGGGAGCCTCCAGGGCTCCAGAGCAAAGATGCCGGGTGGAGCCTCGCCGGCTCGAGGGAACAGGGGGGCAATGGTGGTGCCTCTCGGGGCTCATGATGAGCGGAGGAGTCCCTCTCGGGGCTTGGTAAAGGAACTGTGGGCAGGCTGGGCCCCCCTCGGGGGACCCAGCGTCACTGGGGGCCCTGCGGGCCTCTAAGTGCATGTGGGCTTGCGCTGGAGGTGAGGGGCGGGCCCCGGCAATGCGCCCCGACGCCCCGCCTCCCCTCCTGCAGCACTCACCGGTCGACTGGCAGACGCGCTGGTCTCTCCTCGCTCTCCGGGGCTCCCTCTTGCTCCTGGGGCCCCAGGGGGGAAGCGGCAGTCTCCTGGGGGGATACCAGGGGCGCGGAGTAGGCTCCCGCGGCTCCCTGCATTCGCTCGCTCTCTCCTTTACGCCTCCTATGCTCCTGGGGCGCCGTCCAATCCCAGCGCGGCCCGGGGAGACGTCAGCAGCTAGACCCGGGTCAGCGGCCAATCCCAGCACGGCCCAGGCCAGACAACACGAAGGAACCCGGGCCGGTGACCTCGGGGAAACTGGCGAGGGCTAGGTTCCCTCAAGGGAGTAGGGCAGTTAGTGAGGTAGACACTCGCTGGGGGAATAGAACACCCCAAAGAACAGGGCAAAAGGCCGGGTGGCACCGGCTGGAAGAAATAGTACCCCCAGGCACTAGGACAGGATCACGGCGCTCTGCAGGGGAGGTAGAGCACTCCCAGCGCGGGTAAACTCCATGAAGAGCTCCAGGCGCTCGAGGGCAGAAAGCAGCGCTTCCAGGCGCTAAGTAGGAAGAACAGCGCTCCCCAAGCGCTGGGGGTTCAGAAGTAAATGCTGGAGGAAGAGCAGCAGTCCAAACAGAGTCCAGGACCTCAGGTGGAGCTCAGCAGCCCCTAGAGGGAAAAAGGTCATCAGTAGTCCAGGAGTAGGGCAGGGCCAAGGGAGGCAAGCCAACCCTGAGCCCAAGCAGCGGCAGCCCCTGGTAGATTCAAGTTAAGAACAAGAACAAGTCCAGAGTGTCACAGCACCCTTTTCATACACACATTCCTGGTCTGAAGGGGCAGGCAGGGAGAGAACCAGCTGTAACTGGTTATGGGGGGATACTTTACACTGGCCAGGCTCGGAACATCAGCCGCACCCCAGAGGGTGGAGCCAGCATTGTCTGGGGAAAACCCAGCCTCATTCATGACACTCAAACCAGACAGTCAATCCACAAGCAGACCCAGGCTCACTCCTCCCCTCACATCAGCATGCTAAACACTCCATTCACCACCGGGGCAGACCCTCCCAGATCCTGGGAGCCAGGCTCACCAGCCTGCCTCAGCCAATCCTACGCCAGGCACACATTTCACAAATATGCCAACTTCTAAAATAGGGACTTCAACAATAGACACACTCATGCCACATATACAGTTGCACAGCACTCAATGTCACGAGTTCATACATACCAGACTTGACCCTGCACAACCTACGCATCGGGAACTACCGAGGACTCATCCATTCCCCATGTATTCCTATGGAAGGGTAGGTCGCTCTCTCTTTACATGCACTCAGAGGGGGAATCACCATCCCCAGGTTACATATACCATAAAAACTTCAGGGGCGGACCTGCCAGACGGGCCAAGTCCAACAACCTTCATTGCATGTAGGTCATTAGCTTGCTCATCATATGTGATTCTTACAGCTGTTGTGGGTGAAGTAAATATTGCCTACATGGCCCTTATGGGTACACATGGTCAATAACAGATATTACAGTCTGCGTAAGTAGTATTGCCAACTGTTTTCATTTGTTTGTGAGTTCCACCGCATCTGAGCCAGTGAATGTATTTCTACCAACATAGGTCACATTGCATGGTTGCTCACTTGTGAGCGTTTCACAATACTCTAATGGATCACAGACTGTCCTAGGTTTTATGTGTCCGTGTCATTGGATTGGATCTGATGTGATAGCATGAGGACTAATGTAATGTTGTCTCCAGTCTTTTTACTTCACAGGTGTGACTGGTAGTGTATTACATGAGGTCTTTGTATTAGCAGTGACAATGGAATGTACTCATAATGGTTATTTGCCTCTGTTTCAGGTCTCCCTCCCAGCAGTTCCCATCCTCTCCTTCCGTCGCCTGATCACCCTTTTGTGTCTGTCATTTGTACTCAGACCAAGGGGCTATTTGGAGGTGGAACCCTTTGAGCATCACACCACTCTGATGTAGAAAGGTACGGCCAGTCCTTGACAGGCTTCTACCCAATATTACTGCTGCATTACAGGTGACATCATTAATAGTGTAAATTTGAGTCCTTGCCAATGCACATGTATGTTTGACAGTGCTCCATGGGCTCACAATATAATTAACTCATGTTGTGCATGATGTGTGTTCATACTTGAGATTCTGCCGCCTTCATGTCAACGGACATGTCCTTCTAATGTGCATGAGTAGTATTTGGCATGTAGTATGCTTATGCTTGTTGTGTTGACGTGTCCAGCGGGCACATGCATGGTGTATGGGAAGGCTGTAATACTATATTTTGTGTAAGGTCGATGGCTTTGTAGCAGCTGTTCAGCTTTCCACACCCTAGCTGTAGTATACACCTGCTGACGCTGTGTGTCCTGTGCCCCACATGTATGTAAGGGCCCTGATAGAGTGACTGTAATCTTTGGTCATTACTGTGCCATTTTATTTGCATTGACCCTGAGTAAGTCAGACACTCCTGCCTTCACATTCACATTTAAGTCTGTGGCTTGCAAATGCCCTTGCGGTATGTGGCCATTTGGCAAGTTGTCACAGCCCTCCTGCCGTCATGTCTTCACTCATTGCTGCTGCATGCACAGGCACGATGCAGCACACACGATCCAGGTACACAGACACCCACAGGATTACCCTCCTTCAATCCTTTCGTAGAGCATGCTCCTGCCACCATACACACAGACAACACCAGACAATCACCCTCCTGGTATCACAATGCTTCTGACTCAGCCACTGCAGCTTATGTGTCTGTGTGTGAAGCACATACTGCCACAACTATGCAGATTCACATTACATTGGGTCTACGTACCACCAGGTCATGTGCGGTGCACAGCACACACACACCTTCCATAGGCACAATATTGTACATTGTTACCTTGTCAACACCACTGCAGGAAAAATCATCTTGCTAACAGTCACGTGGCAGTACACAACCTGGTCACACCACTTTGACATAGCTGTCACAGTCACTCAAGTTGCCACAGGGGACACACACCATGACCACATCTCTTGGGTGTGGTGTGATTTACCCAGTCTGGTGTAGGTATGTGTCCGACGTGGGTAGTTGTTCTGTATGCGTTGCTCCCGTGACAGGAGTCTAGTTCTTGTAGCTACATAGGGTAGGTCACCTACTCAGGTGTGCTTGTGTAGAGAGCAACAGCCCATTGCCCACAGTCTGCCTTGCCACCCTTGTCCTTTGCGCCATTCATTACATCCACAGTACTGCATCATGTTGATGATAGTTCACATAACCCTAGGACACAATTGTAGGTAATCCCTACGTGGACAACTACTTTTGTCACAATGATCTGTACACCTCAATGTGACTCTCCGGGGCCTGGCTGTGATAGCAGTTTGGCATCCGAACCCCCCTCCAGCATTTACTATCCCACACAGTTGTGTTTTGCCATCCATGTATGTAGTTGTTAGTGATTTCTGACCGATGTGTGTCCTCACACGGAATCTGATGCAAGTGTGTGGATTGCTGCTGTTTGCTGCATACCCTTGCATTGTATACATTTGCACACACCTAACATTTTATGCTGTGGTTCAAAGATAATTTGACAAATGCGTATGTGGTTCAGTGTATTTATTTGGTGATCTTGTGCTGGAAACGTGAATAGGTGCAGTACATAAAGGTGTTGAATCCAAAGTTCAGTGGTGGGGAGATGAGTTGCCTTACAGTTACTCTCATCAGAGTCCAGGCCACAGTGCTTGGCATCATCGGGTAGACTGTGACCAGCAAGTCCATGTGGGAGAGTTGCATAGGGGAAACTGTTGCACCCAGGGGCAATATGCCAGGTTATGTGTCCTGGGAGTCGTGCATGGGCCACTGCCCCTCAACGTCTTAGACGTGGACGACCAACCTTCCTTGGGGGGCCCTCAGGTGCAGGCCTGGACGATGCATGGGAAGCTACGTCAGAGAGTTCCTCCTCCTCCGCCTCCCCCCTCCCTGCGGCTGGTGTCACACTTTGCCGTGATGTTGATGGCCTTGTGACACAGGGAGGGTGCTGCATGTTGGCAGCTATCTGACGTAGCGAGTGGCTCATTTCCCGATGCACCGTCAAGAGCTGAGCCAGACTTTCCTCCACCCGTCCATAATGTTGTTCTTGCCTGGCTATTTGCTCTGCCTGCTGTTCTTTCACCTGGTTGAGGACCTCCGCAAGCTGGCCTACCTCCCTGGTGTCCCGCCGGTATGCCTCCAGGATGTTAGTGAGTTCAGCCATACCGGTCCCTGCAGCTGCCTGTCCAGATTCCCGCCTCCGCCTTGCACCTCTGCCACCACCCTGACCCACATGTGCACCGCCTGCACTTGTGGGCACATCCGGTCGACAGGCCCCCCGAGTGATGGCAGAGTGGAGGTTGTCAGCCACCTCAGGGGCGCCCGACAAAGGGTGTCCCTCATCTTCAGACAGGCCCTCTGATGGATCATGTGCAAGGCTCTGACCTGTCTGCTGTGATGTGTTGGGAATGGTTCCGGTGGTTGGCAGAGAAGTTTCTGGTACAGTTGCTGCAGGTGTTTGGGATCCAGAGGTGCCAGGTTGGTTGGGGTCATCCACAGTGCGTTGAGTGGGCTGGCTGTCGGTGGGGTCTGTGTCCGGCTGAGCCTGGGACTGGGATCCTTCTCCCCCCTGGGGTGGGTTTGGCTCCACACGTTGCCCTGTGTGTGGAAGAGAGAGACACTGTTAAGGCACTATCAAGTGACATATTGGTTATTTATCCATTATCTGCATCACTGTTCCACATGCTTTACATTGTTGTCATTGTTCAGTTGTGCATGTAGTGGTAGTAATTTTACATGTACTCAGGGGTATTTTTCATTCTTCCAATCTCTTGTCAATCACTGACACAGCCATTGCTGTGTCTTGTATTGCCGGCCCAACACATGTTAAGCATTGCTCAGGTTGACGCAACATCCAGGATATGGTGAAAATCCTTATGCCTGCGTCAAGCATGCACAGAGTTTAGATGCAGCATGTTGATGTAAGAGACAGGGCATCATAAATTAGCATGACATCAACTACATTGGATGTATTTTGCTGTTCCGTGATGGCCACACAATGCCAACACCCCTGGACCTGTACACGCACTTATCGATCATTGCTATTGAACGTGTCACTTCTCTGAGACGCATCACCTTGTCAATACCCATGTCCATGTTGTTACTTACGTGCATCCACATCAGTCATGAGATGGGGCAAGTGCATTGTTTGGAAGGCACAATGGACTGTAGCTTCTTCAATGTGCATGTCTTACTTGTATGCATATTCATATGAGTGAGTGTTTAGTTGTGATACATGACAATTGTGACATTGTTGCACTCCGATGCTTGTCCCCAGGTGATGAGTTTCTGCAAGGGGTGTGCATGACAGGCCATGTCAGTAGTTTCGGTGTGATTAGCAAGCCTCCATTGTAAAAAATTTGGCTGGCCCCTGATGTGGCATGCGGGCATATTTGTGATTTTGGGTTCATGCACAGGATGTGTGACCTTGTCCTGGTGTTTGTGTTTGCAGTGATCACATGAGAGACTTGTGGTGCCTACACCTGTGCCCATTGTGTACTACAGACCATTCCCAAATGTGTGTCCTGACACAGTACATTGTCCACTGCAAAAGGTGGGTGTGTTGCAGGCTATTAGTAGATGACTGCTGTCCCTGGACATTCATGTCTATGGTGTTTTGAATGCCTGTGCAGTGCTTGGGTGCAACTGTCTGCGTGCCCAGGGGGCTGAGGTGAGGTGACTGAGGCAGGTAGACAGAGGGATGGAGGCAGACTGAGGGAGGGAGGGAGTGCAACAGGGGGAGGGGGCAACAGGGGGAGGGGGCGACCGAGGTAGAGGGCAACCGAGGGAGAGGGCAACAGAGGGAGAGGGCAACAGTGGTAGTGGGAGAGAGAGGGAGACAGGGATGGAGCCAGGTTGTTTGTGCATGCTTGCTTGCTGCACTGCCTTACTGTGCCACAAAATGTTGCTTCTCTGGAATGCCGGGCACCGGGGGAAGCAGAGTCACAGACTAGTCTTCCCCCGGGGTCTTTAGCGCAGGGGATAGGCCAGGTAGGGGAAGGGGAGGAGTCCGGGGGTGGGTATTTAGGCGCAGGGGAGGAAGGGAACTTCCTCTTTCTGCGCATGGCACCATCGGGAGGGAGATCAGAAGTTGGTTAGTTTAGGGCTAGTTATTCTTGGAGTGACCGTAGTGTCAGGTTTGGGTAGGAGTTTTTCCGGAGCTGTTTTACGCCAGCTGGGTATTTTTTTATTCAAGCCTGTAGCATGGTTTTTGGCGAGCTGTCGGGGGTATCCGCAATACAGGTCCGGGAGGCCTTGCTGTTGCTCGCGAGGGCCGGTGGGGAAGACCTTATCCAGCCGGGGGTTTTGGTCCAGGCCTGGGTGGGGGCCACCAGGGGCTCGCGCGCTGCCTCGGCCGGGGTTTAAGCTGCGGTGGTGGCCTGCCAGGATGATGAGCAGGACGCTGCGGGCCCGGATTGATGAACAGAGGGGGGGTGGAGTGCCCAAGGACCCGGCGCGAGGCTGGAAACGCAGGAGCCGGCCCCCGCGGGCCTTCCCTCTGCTTGAGTTTTTGCCTGTGGCCTCGGGGCGGCCGTGAGGGCCGCGCCCCCCGCACTTCCGCCCCAAGGGCCTCTGCTGGTGCCGGCCGGCGCGACGCAGGGTGAGGGGCAGGCGGACAGCCTGTCTGGGCCTGCCCTGGAGCAGGCGGGAACACCGGGGGGGGGTGGGCCCTGGGTTTTCCGGGCAGCCGGCTCTCAATGATCCAGGGGAGGATGTGCTTGGGAACGCCTTGCAAGAGTCTGCAGGGCTGGAAGAGGAGGCCCACATTGACCTGTCCACCGGCTCTAGGGCTGGCACGGCGGCCATGGCGAGGCAGGGGGTGGTGGGGAACCTGGGGGGCCAGAGTGGGACCCCCACTCTGGTTCCCATTGCCGGGCCTGGTTGGGTTCCTTGTTTTCCGCAGGTGGGTTTCTTTCCCCAGGGGGCTGATTTGTTTAGCTACTGCCCGCACCCTCCCCCTCGGATCTGTGGTGCCGCTTCCTGGGAGGATAGGGCCCGGGGAGAGAGGATCTTTGAGCAGATTCTGGAGGTCAGGTGGTCCGAGGAGACACGGGCCAGGGTGGGGGCTGTGTGGGGCCATGAGGTTGAGGGCCCTCCCACCCCGACCTCTGAGGAGGAAAGGGAAGCGGAGAGGGAGGAGGAGTCTAGGAGGGTCAGGGCCAGGAAGGCAGTGCAGGTCCACCCCCCCCAGGGGGGGGGGGTATGGCAGGTGTATGGACGGCCAGGACGGCTTTGAGGACCGATGTTGCTGGGGCCCGCTCAGGTTTGAGCGACCTGAGGGGTGTGCGGGGATCCTAGCCGGCGGCTGTCGGCAGAGTCCTGGGGTGCCTGGCGGGGCGCAAGACGGCTCCAAGACGCAAGACAGAAGCAGTAGGGCAGTCTGCAGCAGCTGTCCCTCCACCGAGTGCTCGGGCACCTGCAACGCGTGGCGGATCTGGAGTGTGTGGGCGGGGAGGTGTGCAGAAAGGTGTGAAATGTGAGCTGAAGGAGGTGGACAATGTGGGTGTGGATCTGGAACCGGTGCTTGAGTTGGATTATGGTGCCAAGAGTGATGAGCTGGAAGACTGGGAGGTGCGGGATGACTTGGAAGGCGTAGGCGGCGCAGCGGCCAACGGCAACCTTGGTGTGTTACAGGTCAAAACGGCAACAAAGACAAAGGCCGGATCGGCGCCAGTCCAGGTGACGGAGTCCAGAGGACGGTCCCGGGAGCGGGCCTCGGCACTCACAGGTGAGGGTGCCTGGTGGGCATCTTGGGAGGTGGCCCCGCGGGGGGGGGAAGGTTGGAAGAGGACTTGCAGGTCAGTGGGTGTGGGGGACGGTTCAGTGCGGGAGGCGGTGAGGCCATCGGGCAATCCACCCGGGGATGGTAAGGAGGTGGATGGTAAGTCAGGGACTTTGGGGGTGCAGACGGACAAAGGGGATGGTAAGGATGAGAAGGGAGTGAAGGTGCCTGAGAGGCTCCCATATATGGGGCTGGCGATGCCTCTGGGGTCACATTTCTCGGAGAAACTCAAGGAGCGGATCTGGAAACATGAGTTTGTCGATGTGTTAAAGTAGCTCCATAGGGAGGTACAGGCTATGGAGGGGTCTAAAGAGGAGGAGTGGGAGCTGACGAGGTGCCCTAGGGTGCCGGTGACGATGGAGATTTGGACGTCAGCTTTCTTGATCTATGCCAGTGTTTATTGCCAGAGGTATTTGGAAAGGGCGATTGCACTTTTAGAGTACATGGATATCATTCGCAAGGCACAGATGCAGTTTGGAGGTTTTGCTTGGTTAAGCTATGATGAGGAGTTTGGAGCAAGGGTTACCGCAAATGCCGAGATGTGTTGGGGGGAGGTGGATCAGGAGCTTTGGATGCAGTGGATGGCGTTGTCGCACTCCACGGCGTCCACTCACACGGCCAGCGGCCTACCGGTGGTGTGTCGGTCTTTTCCGCCGTGTCCCGCACAAGGCGGGGCGGGGGGTGGAACAGTACCGAGCACCATTGTCTTGGGGCAGCAGTCCAAGCAGGGGGGTTATTCCATGGGGGCCTGTTGGATTTACAATAGGGGGTATTGTTCCAGGTTTCCCTGTAAATTCAAGCACAAGTGCTACAATAGCTGCGGGAAGCATGCCCTTACGCTGTGCCTCACACTCGCCACCCCCTCGGAGCAATGGGTGAACACCAGGGGGCGGGGCCAACCTGGACCAAAGGGCACCTACACCGGTTAGGGTGGAGGCGATGGCCCCGTGGCTCTCGTGCTACCCAGATCAGGAGGCTGCGGCGCGGCTCTTCTGGGGTTTCACTGAGGGCTTTAGGGTGGCCTACCAGGGTCCCAGGGAGCGCAGTTGGGCCGAGAATTTGAGATCTGCCCGAGAAGACGGCTGGTCCCAGCTGTTGCCTCACCATCCTGACTACATCTAGTCCCCTTTGTGTCACTGTCTGTATGGAATAGACGAAGCCCAAGAGCTGACTGGCCTCCTGGATCAAACAGGGCAGGAGCATTGCCTTCTTGGAATTCTTCCCTTTGCTGGTGGCACTGGCGGTGTGGGGGGAGGAATTTCGTGATAGATCAGTGCTCTTCCACGTCGACAATATGACGGTGGTGGGGCTGGTGAATCATCAGAGGGCAAGGGACCTGAGGGTGCTGCGACAGTTGTGGAGGTTCATGTTGGTGTGTCTGCAGTTGAATGTGGTGTTTCGGGCTAAGCATGTCCCTGGGGCGAAAAATGACATTGCCGATGCTTTGTCTCGTTCGCTGTGGCAGCGTTTTCGACACCTGGCACCGTGAGCCGATACGTGCAAGACCGAGCTGCCGGCCGGCATCTGGGCCTTGGGGGAGTGAGGATGATTGGGCTGGTGAAAGGATCACTGGCTGCGACCACAAGGAGGACGTATCATTTGGCATGGTCTGAATTTAGCACTTTCATGGGCTGGACGGTGGATGGGGTAGTGAGTGGAGAGTCAACTGTGGTACAGGGGCAGAGGAGTTACGTGTTGGCTTGCATGGATCAGGGTTTGACTGCGGCTACGATATCTGGAAAGTTGGCAGGGATATAGTTCTACTGTGTTTTGTTCCTGGGCTTTGACCCAACTAAGGATGTGATTCTAGCCAGAATGTTGCAGGGTTGGGGCAGGGAAAGTGGGGTGGGTGGGGGTAGGCTGAGAGAGGCGGTGACGTTTGAGTTGTTGGTCAGGCTGGTGGGGGTGTTGCTGGAATGCAGTTGTGACCTGGGTGAGCTGGGTCGTTTCCGTATGTGCATGGTGTAGATGTTTTTCGGGGCGTTCCGGGTGTCTGAGCTTTTGGGTACGAGAAGTGGGGCTGGGAGGTTGTTTGAGGAGGTTCGTGTGGATGAGGGGCGCATGGGTATTTGGCTGCGATGCTCCAAGACGGTTCCATTGGGCAGAGGCAAGTGGGTGTGGTTGAAAGAGTCTGGCGTGGCGGTTTGCCCAGTGTTGGAATGGCGAACTTTCCAGGGGACAGAGGGGGGTGCGTTGTGTGGAGATTGTTTGTCATGCATCTGGCGCAAGAGTGACGGCGGGCCAGTTGTTGGCGGTGTTGCGTAAGGGCTTGAGGCGTTTGGGCATGGATGAGGCTGCATTTGGGACCCACTCTTTCCGGATTGGGGCTGCAACTGCGGCGGCAAAGTTGGGTTTGTCCAGGGATAGGATTAGGAGGATTGGGCGATGGGAGTTGCACTGTTGTGAGAGGTATGTGAGGAAGTAGGATGGTCCCAGGCAGGATGTTGGTTGTTTTGGACTGTTTTTCTTGTTCTGACATTTTTTTCTTTGTAGGTTGCGTGGGTGGACCGGGCAGTAGGACAGTGACTTGGATTGTTGGCCACTCCTTCGTGCATTGGGCATCCAAATATGCGGAGCTGCAGGTTTACGGACGCAACCTGGGACTGAGAGGACACTTGCACGAGGTACAATGGTGGGGCTGAAGTGGAATGCGATGGGTGGCACTACTGCCCGGGCTTGCAAAAAGTGGTCCCACAGAGGGGATGGCCGGATTTGTTGATCATTCTTCTGGGGGAGAACGACCTGGTGCAACTGTCTGCATTGCCATTGTTACAACTCATGCAGCGGGACGAGAAGGTTTTGAAGTAGAGGCTTGCGGGGACCTGCATTGCCTGGACGGAGTTGGTCCCCAGAAAAGTGTGGAGAGGGGCTGTGAAGCATGGAGCCATAGAGAAGGCTCGGAGGAAGCTCAATAGGGCTGTGAGACTGTACTGTGCGTACAAGGACATAGAGGTTATTGCACATGGCGGGATTCGACTGGAGGAGCGGTTAGTTTTCAGGGATGACGGGGTGCACTTGCCCCAGCTGGGCAATGCGTACTACATGATGGATATGAGAGATGTGTGGAGCAAGTTGTGGAATGTGGGTATCTGGTGTAGCAGGGAGTGAATGGTGTGTGTGTGGTGGATGGGCAGCCTTGAGGGGGGGGCAGTGAACCACCCTACAGGGGATTCACTGGTTGTCAGTATTTGAAGGGACAAGGGGGGCAAGAGCGGGCACACCCATCCCTTGGGGGGGTGAGTTCGTAGGGCGCATAGAAGCGTGAATGGCACGACGCAATGAGTGGGGCTGGATGACGAGTCATTGGGGGGCAAGAATGAAGCGTGGTTGGTGGCTCAAGGGCTTGGTGATGAAGCGGGACGAGTGAAACGAATGATGGGGCAGTGTGAGTGGGGGTTTGTTGTTATTATTATGTTGCTGTTACTGTTATGTTCAGATTTGCAGTTCTGGTGTAATGAAATGGCCTTTTACGCTGACACTGCGTGGTGTGTTTATTGCGCGAGGTGTGTCCACCACATGAAATAGTTTGGCAACTGTAGTATACTATGTAGTGTGATTTTTCCCTATCCCTGCACATTGGGCATGGTGCTTGGGTGTGTCCCTGGGACATATGAGATGGGAGTAGCCTCCTACCCTCCACCTTCCACCCTTTGTGCCTCCCCCTTGCATCAATCCCCATGTTGTTTAGTCATGCTGGGACTCATGGCCACCCACCCCATGCTGCTGGGCACTGTTGTAAGTCCACCCCTGTCACATGTTTTTCTTGCACACTCACCAGACTCAACGGCTCCTGGTATTCCGTGTACTCCCACCGGTGCCAGCAGCTCCATGACTTTCTGCTCCCAGGGATGGTATACAGGAGGTCTGCGGGGACCACCACCTCCAGTGTGGTGTGCAGCGGCGTAGTCCTGGTCCATCTTCCTCCTGACCATCCTCCGCAGATCGTACCACCTGTTCTGGCAATCCGCCCTGGTGCGCCTGATGGGTGCAACAGCATTTACCCGGTCTATGATCCTCTCCCACAGGCGAGTTTTTTCTGCCATGCTGGTCTGTCTGACCAATGTGCCAAACAGCTGTGGCTCGACTCTGATGATTTCATCGGTAAGGATCTCCATCTCCGGGTTGGTGAACTTTGGATTCTTGGGTGTGCCCATGGTGTGGTGTGTATGTGATTGAGGTGGTGATGGTGTGTATGGATGAGGGTGTGTGGTTGTGATTGTGAAGGGGGTGGTGTGGGTGTAGATGTGATAGGGTGTATGTGTGAAGGTATGTGGCTGCAATTGTTGGTGTGCTCTCAGTTTATTTGCTATAATGGGTATGTTGCAAAGGATGATGGGTTGTATGTGTGGAGCCTTTTATAGGTGAAGATGTGGGTGTGGCTTATTTTGAATTGGTTGGGTGTGTCATATATGGGGTGGGTGTCAGTGTTGACCTCTGTTTAGCTGTGACCAGTTCTCAATGGTGTGTACACAGGAGACATGTTTGGTGTTGTTGTGGTGTTTTGGCGTTGTGTGCGTGCGGTACTAGGCTTTGCGATCGAGTTGTACGAGCCGTTGGCGGGTCGGGGGCTTGCGTACGCTCGTTGGGGGGGTGCGTGCGGTACTTGGCTTTGCGATCAAGTTGTACGGGCCGTTGGCGGGTCGGGGGCTCGCGTACGGTTGTTGGGGGGGTGTGCGTGCGGTACTTGTGCGTGCGTGCGAGTTGTACGGGCCGTTGGCGGGTCGGGGGCTCGGGTACGCTTGTTGGTTGGGGGGGTGTGCGTGCTGTACTTGTGCGTGCGTGCGAGTTGTACGTGCCGTTGGCGGGGGGGGGGCTCGGGTACGCTCGTTGGGGGGGTGTGCGTGCGGTACTTGGCTTTGCGATCGAGTTGTACGAGCCGTTGGCGGGTCGGGGGCTCGTGTACGCTCGTTGGGGGGGGTGCGTGCGGTACTTGGCTTTGCGATCGAGTTGTACGGGCCGTTGGCGGGTCGGGGGCTCGCGTACGGTTGTTGGGGGGGTGTGCGTGCGGTACTTGTGCATGCGTGCGAGTTGTACGGGCCGTTGGCGGGTCGGGGGCTCGGGTACACTTGTTGGGGGGGTGTGCGTGCGGTACTTGTGTGTGCGTGCGAGTTGTACGTGCCGTTGGCGGGGGGGCTCGGGTACGCTCGTTGGGGGGGTGTGCGTGCGGTACTTGGCTTTGCGATCGAGTTGTACGGGCCGTTGGTGGGTCGGGGGCTCGCGTACGCTCATTGGGGGGGGTGCGTGCGGTACTTGGCTTTGCGATCGAGTTGTACGGGCCGTTGGCGGGTCGGGGGCTCGCGTACGGTTGTTGGGGGGGTGTGCGTGCGGTACTTGTGCGTGCGTGCGAGTTGTACGTGCCGTTGGCGGGGGGGGCCTCGGGTAGCTTGTTGGGGGGGTGTGCGTGTGGTACTTGTGCGTGCGTGCGAGTTGTACGGGCCGTTGGCGGGTCGGGGGCTCGCGTACGGTTGTTGGGGGGGTGTGCGTGCGGTACTTGTGCGTGCGTGCGAGTTGTACGTGCCGTTGGCGGGGGGGCCTCGGGTAGCTTGTTGGGGGGGTGTGCGTGTGGTACTTGTGCGTGCGTGCGAGTTGTACGGGCCGTTGGCGGGTCGGGGGCTCGCGTACGGTTGTTGGGGGAGTGTGCGTGCAGTACTTGTGCGTGCGTGCGAGTTGTACGTGCCGTTGGCGGGGGGTGGGGCTCGGGTAGCTTGTTGGGGGGGTGTGCGTGTGGTACTTGTGCGTGCGTGCGAGTTGTACGGGCCGTTGGCGGGTCGGGGGCTCGCTTAGGTTGTTGGGGGGGTGTGCGTGCGGTACTTGTGCGTGCGTGCGAGTTGTACGGGACGTTGGCGGGTCGGGGGCTCGCGTACGGTTGTTGGGGGGGGTGTGCGTGCGGTACTTGTGCATGCGTGCGAGTTGTACGGGCCGTTTGGGGGGGGAGCGCGGTCGCGTAGGCTTGCGCAAGGGGTACACGTTTGGTATGTATTGATTACGCTTGCTGTGAGGCATGGGATACCGTACGGGACCATCTTCATGCGCGACTAATTTGGCCCGTACGAATCGCGTACAGGGTTCCCCAACTGGATCGTACTTGTGTGGTTGTACGGCAGGTTTACAAATCGTACGGTTACATTTCCGAAGCCGAGTCGTACGGGGGCTTCGACTGTTGTTCGTACGGATGACTGATATTCGTACGGGAATATGCGCCACAGGATCGTACTACGCAGGTCGTATGGATTTTTACGATTCGTACGGATTCGGCTACGAATACGATGGGTACAGGGGAATTTTTTTACCGGATCGCAATCGACGCCTTAGTGTTGAGTATGCAACCAATATTACCTTTGCATACCAAATAAAACACCTAATAGCTCTGGCATATGTGCCAATAACTGACGTGGCTGAACATTATAATCTGTTAATTGAAAGTCCTTTCTACACACAAAACGAACAAAAACTTGCTCCACTTTTGGATTACTTTGAGGACAACTGGGTAGGGAGACTACACAGGTCAGGCCACAGACGCCAACCTAAATTCTTAATTCCCTGGTGGAATGTATATCTACCAACCCTAAACCAAGAAGCCAAAACAAACAACGCAGTTGAAGGTTCGCATAATGCCTTCCTATCTTCTACTGGACGAACAACTCCCACACTACACAAACTCCTCACAGCAATCCAAAAAGAGCAAAGTTTTCAAGAATTACGAATGGAGCAATCTGTCTTACAACTAAAACCCAAACTCTCAAGACAAACTGCTCAAATGTATCAATATTTACAACAGCAAGTACAACTTTACCCTACAACAAGAGGACTAAAATACTTAAAAATGATAGCCAAAACATTAAAATAACAATACTAACTAAATCAAAGGGTCAAAATCCTAAAATATCCTGAAATATGAAACCACACATATTATAAGAAAATGCATTTTTTCATTATTTTGTCTAATATATTTATTTTCTTAATTATATATAGACAAAATAATTATCTAAGTATATTAAATACATTTCATAACAACACTTTTCCCACCCCAAAAAAATATTAATAATAATTCACTTACCTTTCACAGCAACATCATAAGCAAATCCAATAATCCATTACAATCCATGTAGTGAGAAATTCTCAAAAATAGAAATAAAAATACCCTATAAAATGTAAAAATACAACTGTGCAAAATCCATCCAGCATCCAAATAAATCGATTGTTCCAAATCCATTAAAAAAACCGAAAATAATGTAAAAATGTAATAACCGCTCCAGGAAACCCGAAAAATAAAGGAAGTATGCTATACATCTCAGTTCAAACAACTGAAACACACTTCCTTTGATAAAAAAATACGTCACAGCTCGGAAACGGAAATAGCTGTATCCAAATACCTAGATGAAAAAATTAAACAATCCCACCCACATAACACTTAGAAATATAGCATTAAATATAAACATTACATACTTGCTTTTTTCAAAAATAGCCAAATCCTAGCACAAACTCACTAACTTCAACTACTTCTAACAACAAAAAGCCTTGATAACCGAAAAACGTATCGACTCAACTCCATACTATCTAAATACTCATACAGTAATCCACAACCCATAAATAACAAATGACTACCTTCAAAAGTTAGATAAAATAGTTAAAATATATCTAAATACACTCTTACCTGCTCAGACGTGAAGCTGCTTCCAACCGCGACCTTCACTCTCCCAAAATGACCCAAAAAGACAATGAGCGGTTACAAAATAAAAGACCCAAATTATACAGTAATGTAAGAAATAGTGCAATAAATGCCCAAAACATTTATTTTACTGTGAAAAATAATGACAAAAATGTGCAAATATACTTACCAACATGGTCAAATATATATGTATTTTTAAAAATTACAAATGTATTATATTCATACTTTTAATATGTATTACATTAAATATTAATTCATTTTAATATTTAATGTAATATTTATTTAAAAATAATCTGATAAAAATGTCAAATTTACTATCTATTTTTTCTGTATTAATTTTTTAACAATATGACTAACATGTAAAAATTATTATTATTAAAAAATATTTTTTAATAATAATAATTTTACAACATACAAAACATTGTATAATTTACAAATATTCTGATAATGATGTTAATGGTATGATGTACAATATTATTAATATCCAAATCTCTTTATAAAAATATGAATTATTTTATAACATCATTTCTACAGCACTGAATTATATTTACAAATGAAAAAGATTTATTTCATTACCAATGTATAATTATTTAAAAATATGTCACACTTTTTTAAATGTATGTATAGTATTACTCATTGCATAATCTTGAACTACATTTTTTTCTATGTCCCTAAAATGTACTTTCCTAAACAACTACTCAAAAATGTGAATTTTCTAATTACATTGTACATATAATTTTTATTCATTTCCCTATACATTGATTTGTAATACATATACAATGTACTTAATTTGAAATGTTAAAAAAATAAAGATTTGTTTGAAAAACAACTGTGTGATTTTTATCTTGCAGCTATTGAAAATTCATTATTAAAATTATTACAAATATTTTTGTATTATAATTTACAATCTATAGAGATATACAACATTTAATTAGGGTAGATGCTGGATACTGAACCTATGTAATTTACTATTCCTACTCCAATGAACATTTATTTAGGGTAAGTGCTGCACAGTGAACCTATTTAATTTACTATTCCAACTCCAATCTACATTTAATTAGGGTAGGTGCTGGACACTGAACCTATTTAATGTACTATTCCAACTCCAATCATCATTTAATTAGGGTAGTTGCTGGACACTGAACCTATTTAATTAACTATTCCAACTCCAATCAACATTAAATTATAGTAGGTGCTGGACACTGAACCTATTTAATTTACTATTCCTACTCCAATCTACATTTAATTAGGGTAAGTGCTGGACACTGAACCTATTTAATTTACTTTTCCAACTCCAATCATCATTTAATTAGGGTAGGTGCTGGACACTGAACCTATTTAATTAACTATTCTAACTCCAAACTACTGTTATTTAGAATAAGTGCTGTACACAGAACCATAAAATCAAATATTAAACATAAAATATAAAAGTAAATGTATCACTAATATTTAGAAAATTATATTTTTTTACTAATTTTTTTACCTTTGTTTTTTAAAAATACATACAAGTTTAATATTTCATATAAACTTGTCATAACACTACACACCCTTATCTCCTATAAACACTAGAACACAGTACCAAACATTATTTACCAATTTGTATTGTTAAATTTTTTCAAAATATTATTTCTTAAAATTATAAAATTTAAACACATTTTTATTAGTTTATATTTCATTTTTTTAATTAAATACAAATTTATGTATATACTTTGTAAAACACTACCCACCCTTATCCCCTACAAACCCTATAAACCACTACCAAACATGTAATGTAAATTTTCATTAAAATGTCAATTTTTAATAAAATGGTAAAATATATTATGAATTATTTAAATAATTTCAAATTTTAATTAAATTTCTCTTTTATTTTAAATATTTAATAAATAATAATTATTACACTACCCACCCATAACCCCTATAAACCCTATAACCCAGTACTAAACATCACAAATATGTTAAAAATTAAATTTTTAAAAATGTATAAAAAATGTCGAAAAATGTTCAAAATTTCAAATTTAATTTCTAATTTGAAATTTATAATTTGAAAATAATATTTTTTCCAAACATACTTTTTAATACAATAATCCCCCTTATCCACTATAAACCCTATAACACACTACCAAACATAACATTTATTTTCTAATTTACAATACAAATATTGCTAAAATGTTCGATTTTTTTTCAAATTTGAAATTTTATTTTAAAATAAAAAAAAAAATCGATTTTTTTAAAATTATTTTTAATATACTTTTTAATTCACTACCCACCCTTAACCCCTATAAACCCTATAACCCACTACTAAACATTAAATAACAATTTTATTATACATTATTAATTAATTAATATTTACAACTTCTTCTCTATATTTTAATTATTTTTGCAATTATATTTATTATTACTACTATTATTATTTTTTACAATATACATTTTAAAACACTACCCACCCTTATCCCCTATAAACCCTACATCCCGCTCCTAAAAATGTTACATACTTTATTTCACTAATAATTACTACTAAAAATTGATATACCTAACATTTTACACTATAAATACTTTACATACATTAAAAAAAACACTATATAAAATGTCGATATTTTTTCTTATCGATATTTTTGACTTCGATATTTTCTATGTCGATTTTAATGTCCTCGATATTATTTAAGAAAAAACAGGGTGCCTTTTCCTGATTGTTATGCCTTGTGGGTATGCCACTCCTGCTGGAGGTGGCAACCTATGTGTGAACAGGAATCGTGCAGTCTTATTTAGGTTACCAAATTTACAATCTGAGTTACCAACCTTTTAGTGTCATACGGGACCATATATAAAGCATAGAAATGTTTAAAATTTGTAGTTCATTTATTCAAAAAAAAATTTTTGTTTAAAAAGTCATAGTATTACAAAACTGTTGCATTAGAAAATCGTTACACGGTATATATTCAATGTATATAAACAATATTAATAACACATTTCTTAAAAGACAATATCAATTATTTTTAAAAAAAGTTCTACTTTATACAGCATTATTTCCAAAAAACATATTTGTAAAAGTAATAAAACACAAATGTTAGGAACAAAAATGTCGACGCGGCGTTTCGGTGCCCCTGATGTTCTTGCACCTTCTTCAGGACTTGTTCCCTGATTGGTCACATCTACAAAGACATATATCATAATATGTTTCATTAGGTCCCATCTACTCGTTTCAGTTCCATATAATCAATACATCATTTTATAAACCTAACATTTGGTAACCTCTAAAGTCTCTTATGCACATCCCAACTTAAGATTTGTTACATTTCTGTTGTTATCCTTTCTACATTTATCTCTAAATTGAGTAACTTCTAGGCTTGGTGGTGGTATGGTGATATTATCTTACACCAGTAGTAGATGACTACCTCAGTTTCATATTTCCTCTGCTGGACAGTCCCTTATCCCACTCCTTTCTGAGATATTCCAATTGTGTCTTACTGTCGGTCTTTTAAATATAACCCTGAGGTCCGGACTAGGATTCATTTCCCTTTTACTCTGTGGTGATCTTTCAATTGTATCTCACTGTCGGTCATTTAAATGTAACCCTGAGGTCTGGAATAAGATTCCTTTCCCTTTTTTTACTCTATGGGTCCCAACCAGTTTAGTTATTCAACTTACCCAGGTGGTATTCCCTGGACCCTTTTGATCATATGAGTCTGTTTAGCATCTGCTCATATTTTCGTTCCCTTTAAGGTATATGGGATTTTTTCTCAATCAATGATCTTAGTTTTTCCTTGGAGACTTTGGAAATTAACCACTTCAGTACTATAAAATAAAGAGAAAACATTTATATATCTTCACTTTTTTTCATTTTATGAATAACTCCTGGTCAGTCTAAAAGTTAAATATATGCTCCTCACCGGTTTTTATTTCCAATTCTTACTTTAGTTGTAAGGAGGATGCCTCTGGGAGCTCCCTTTCTTATGGGTTTGATATTTCACGCCCCTGCTCCGTCTAAGGATGGGATAATCTTTGTTAATGTATGTCAATTGCTCCTTACTTTCATCTGAATTATCACCTTCCTATTCTTTTCCTTACCTTATTAGATATTTTGGAGTTACCATTAGTTTACTTCACTCATGGGGATGTTGATCTTTAGGTAGATGCCTTTTGACTTGGCTTGTAATTCTAGGAAGGGATACATTTTTTAGGCTGAGTTAGAACAGTCTGTTTCCCTTAAAGAAACATTCTTCTCTTAGCAGCGCTAGCATAACCCTGTTTTTACTTACTTGGTGAAGGGAGCTGAGCTGCGTGGCGTCCTCCTTGCCTCTTGAGTCTTTTCCATATACTGAAACCACCTTGTGTCTGGTATTTATACCGTCACAGATTGGTTAATTGTTTGATTAAGCATTAACACCTGGTTACTCTTTGTAGGTGCAGGTACAAGGTGACACGACTGTGGCCGCCATCTTGTAGTGGGTTCAAACCCTATTTCGATATTATTTATACACACATAAATCGATATTTTATACATCGATATTTCTGTTATCGATATTACTTACCTTCGATTTTACTAACTTGATATTTTTGCTAGTCGACATTATCAGCTCAATATTTTGACTGTGTACCAATAAAACCTACGTGCTTGAACTACAACCTTGAAGATTCATTTATTTGCTTGTGGTAAACACCACATTAATTTGGCGATGATCGGGAGCTGTTTTATCACCTCAACACAAAGAAGATCCTTATCTACTCCTTCAGCGGCAGTAATAACCTGAAGCGAAGCGTTGTCTTCTCGGCGGCAGTTAGCAGTGAAGAACTACACCTAATATAGCATTGACGGTGAGGAGTAATGAGGGAGGTTTGAGAGCAGTCATGGGAAGATAAAGTTAACTATGATGTAAATGACCGAAATATAAGAAAATTGAGAAAGACGCTGTGCGGGTCGGTGACGCTGCAAGAAACGCGAGGAGTGAAGTGACGTTTGCGTTTCAACTCGTGCGTGTCACTGAATCTGCACAAGTCAAGCAACCTGAGAACATGAAGAGAGTACGTCTTCTGCGTTCCAGTGAAGAGACATACTTTTTTTATGCGGTTCAATTACGTTATTGACGTCAAACATATTGTGACGTAAAAAAAATAGTTAACCAGATTCCAGGCATTCTTGTGAAAACGAAGAAAAGGATCCCATCCTCATCGCCAGTTATTGAGGGTGCTGTGGAAGAAGGTGAATGGAAAAAAGAGTTAGAAAAGGATGAGGACATAATTAAAGTTATGACTTTGTTGAAGGAGAATAAACGTTTAGAGAAACCCTGGTCTATTGTTGGTGAAGAACTCTCAGTTACAGAAGGCATGTTGACACGTGGTACAAAACTGGTTCCTCCTTTTGGCATTAGAAAAAAACTGTTGTCACATGCTTTTGAAGAGTCTCATATTTTTACATGGTTAGTGCAAGATCTCTTTAAAACAAAGTTGTTCCTAAAGATAAGTTGTGCATGACACTTTGCTTCTTTACCATTACTTTAGTTAATGTGTAAATACATTCTTGCCCGTTTGACAGCTTTGTGAATAATATGTGCATTTGTAAAGCTCACATTCACCCCCAAATTGGCATCTTGGTGCTGAATAAATGATGTTTATTGTTACCCAGCTCAACAGTATTCATTTTATCAACCTCAGAAAGGATGAGTAGACCCAGTGGGAATTCGAACCTGCGGCG